>NW_024538951.1:0-17007 GCF_016647635.1 Suillus subaureus
GGACACCTCCGTTTCACATTCACTGATACCCGTCAACCTTACGTCCTTGTCGAGGCTACTCGGGCTAGCGTTCTGGGTCTTCAGACCCTCAAAATTTGACTTATCCTCACGGCTCCGTATTCATTAATCCTGACGCTCGCGAAATTTCTGGCAGCAATCCTGAACGCCAGGACTTCATTATTGCGCCTGTTTCAACACCTGCAAAACACTGGAGTGGATATTTCTGCGCGCGCTTCGACCAGCCTTTCGCGTCGTGGGGCGTTTCCAAAAACAACACTCTTTTTGACGGTCAGACAAGCGGGAATGGCACACTGCTATCAGGATATGCGACATTCTCACCTGAAGTGGTGGAAGTCAGTGTCAGGATCGGCGTTTCATTCATTTGTTGAGCAAGCTAGAAAGAACTTGGACATAGAGATACCTGATGGGAATCTGCTAGAGGACACAGCGACATCTACTCGATCAGCTTGGGCTGAGAAATTGGAGCTAATCAAGATCAAAGGCGCTTCCAAGGATCAACTGCAAACTTTTTACACCGCGTTTTTTCACACATTGCAGGCAGAGTTTTTCTTTGTTTGCCGCGGAAGTAAGATGCTCACATTTCCTTCTAGTATCCTTACGAGCAGAGCGAATATGGCCAGTACTACTCAGGATACGATGATGATGTGCACCAGGGAGTGTCATATACTGGATACTCGAACTGGGTAAGCACCAAGCTCTAGGAATGGTAGAGGTCTAATGTATTGCATAAGGACACATATCGCGCCGAATGGGCATGGCTTATTTTGTTTGCGCCTGAAAGGATACCAGGTATGGTACAGAGTATGTTGCAGGACTACAAAGAGGTGGGTTATATTGCAACTTGTTCGATGAAAGACGGTTTCATCCACAACGCAGGGTGGTCGACTCCCAATGTGGAAGAACATCATTGGTAGGTTTTAGTGCTTATCTTATTCCTGAATCTCATCAAATTTTTGTCGTCAGAGACGAACATTATGGTATCTCTTTTTCTGTTCTATGTCGTTCTGCGTGATTAGTGGACATGCCCCACAGGTCGCAACTCATGCGGATTCCCTCATTGCAGAGGCTGTCTTGAAAGGCATGTCCGGGTTCGATTTAGAGACCGCATGGGAGGCTGTGTATAGCGATGCAACAGTGCCTCCGGTCAATGATACAACTACCGTGTGAGTTTAAAAGTTCTCCTGTTGTATGGATAACTAAGCTGAATGTTTATAGATACTTCGATCGTCAGGAAGTAAGAATTTAATTTTTCAATCCCTGCAGCATCGATCTTATTTTATTGTCACAGAATGTCGATTATGAAGTTCGTGCCGGCTTAACTTCGGTCTATGAAGAGAAGGGCTGGGTTGCAGACGACACCATTTGAATCAGCGTCTGACCTTATATTATTCTTTGACGTTTTGTTCTTCTTTATGGTTAATACTTACTACCTCGCTTGTTTGATTTCATCCGTTCAGATGACGATTTTGCCGTATCTGTGCTCGCAGGTCTCCTCAATAAAAGTGAAGAAGAACTGTTTTCCAACAGCGCTCGCTGCAAAATCCGTTTACTATCTTCAACTCACTCACTGGTTTTATGGAAGCGCGTAACGCAAGTGGTGCATGGGCAGGTCCCGATAATGGGTGGACAGAAGGCGATAAATGGGCTTATACGTTTGACGTGGTACACGATACACCGGGACTGATTGCTCACAAAGGCGGGAACGCGACGTTTTGTTGAAATTCTTGGACGAACATTTTGACGGTGGTCAATTCTAGCTATGATTCGAACTGGTATTTCTTACTGATTTCTTCTGTCTGCTTCAGGTCACAATGATCATACCAATGAGGTCCGTCCCTGGTACGTGTATTGAAGCTACTGACACATTCTTACAGCCATCCCATCATATTCCCTACCTGTATTCCCTCGCTGGAGCTGCGTCAAAATCTCAATCACGTATTCGTTACATTGCAGAGTCAAACTACAACGCTTCTGTCAATGGCCTCTCTGGGGTATGTCAAGCTGTAGAACGTTCGGCCAGTCCATTTGACCGATATAGTGCAGAATGAGGATTGCGGCCAGATGAGCGCGTGGTACTTATTTAGTGCATTGGGATTTTACCCTGTAAAACCTGTGTCAGGATCGTACGTGGTCGGGTCGTAAGTACTCATAGTGTCGTTCAGACTCCACTCCTAACTTTTGGACCTTCAGTCCATTTTTTGATGAAGTAGAGATCCAATTCCCATCATCCAACGCCACCAGCCTGAAAATCATTTCAGAGGGCGCACCGTCGAAGCCATTCGTAAATTCGCTCACCATCAATGGTGCGGATATACCCAGCCCCATTATCTCGCACGACCAATTACTCGACGGGGGCAGATTTGAGTTCATAATGTCCAGCCGACCACAGGCCTGGGGGAGTAGTACTTTGTGGTCGAAGGACAATACGGTGGGTGAGAAAAGTCTGTGCGCCATCTTGTTTATTGACGCATTAACAATAGGATTAACCAACGAGCAGGACAAATCGGTGCAATACTACATGGCATACCGTGAGCTGCGTTGAGGGATACCATATGGCTTGATTGCGCTTGGACGAGTTGAGCTGTCTGACAGCCACCAACGACAAAGGGGAAATCATCTCGCTCGTGAGTCACCCCACAGATCCCAGTGCGTGAGACTGTCACAATAAAGTAGATAATTTCTTAAGTAATCAACGTAATCGATCCTGTGTTCACTCATGGCTCCGAAATGTCGCAGCATACTCATGAAATTAATCGTAGGAATGGCGTATGCAACTCAAGAAAGCACACGAAACACTGCCCACATCCTAAGCACGCATCAACAAATGGACGATCAAGATTAAGTGTTTCAAATCTCAAGGAGACGGAATTCAGTGATGGATATAATACTGCTACAATCCTAAGAGGAACTACATTACTCTGTGATAGTAGAGTTATCAAGTCAGAGTCAATGTCAATGGCCTCTCCCAAATGAGAAACCGCGCTGCCCAGCTTGCTGGAAAAAGTGTGCAAATGGATGCTCTCCGCCCCCACCGCCACCGAACGGACTCGCGAATCCGGTGAATGGAGCGCCTCCTTGAGAGTTAGGATCATTCGGGTCATCCCCGTTATCGAAGCGTTGACGTAGTTCTACACGATGAGATGAGCAAGATGCGCAAATATGTTAGTTATATATGTTCTTGCCTGGATTAGTCAGGACCTCGTATGCCTCATTCACTTCTGCCATTTTCGCCTCTGAGCCTCCCTTGTCAGGATGTGCTGTCATAGCTGCTTTGCGGCTGGAAAAGTCATTGACAAGAAACCCGAAGAGAACGCAAGTCTTACAAGGCTTTCTTGATAGTTTTAGAATCTGCGTCCCTAGAGACGCCGAGAACCTTGTAGTAATCTTTCTGCTTGGATTGCTTTAGTAATCGTTGGGCTTTCTGTAGCCGCCCTAGCACCTGTTGAACAGCGATTCAGAGTTTTGAACATAATATTTAGAAGCAGAGGTGCAACTTACGTCTCTGTCGCTGCGACCACTGCTCTCAAACGCCCGTTCAAAAGAGCGTACTGCGTCTTCCCATTCTTCACGAATCAGCATTGCCTCGCCCTTCACCACCCACGCGTCAACTTCCACATTGGTGTCGCCGCCCATATCATTCAGGGCTCGGAAGGTATCTTCAGACATCGCAAGCAGAGCATCACACCAAGGTTCACCCTTCCTTGCGTTGTTGAGCCTCAAATAACCACGGCATGCTCCACGAAGGATAAGAGCGCGACGCGGGCTTGAAGAGAGAACAGTAGGTAGTGGGAGCTTGGATGAAGGTGGTGACAGCATCTCTGGATCCCCATTCGCAAGCAGCGCGTCTTCGAAAGTAAGGGCAAAGCCATTGCCAGGAAAGTCTTTCGCAGTGCCAACGACATGCTTTAAAACGCCTTTCCAATCACTGGCCTCCAAAAGCTTCTCCAATTTCGCAAAACCCTTGTCGAGAGATTTCGCGAGTCTATGAGCTGGTAAACACGAAGATGAGTCGGGGTCCAGGTGAAGACATTGTTTGAGAGGCGAAAGATGCGAGGACGACTGTGAAGGTGGAAGCAGGAAGTAAGAGAGGCGGAAAATGCGGATAAGAGAGAGAGTAGTAGGGTGGGATAAATACGACAATCGACTGAGTTCTTGTAAGTATGTGTGTACGTATGAACAACAAGAACTCACGTCAGGTCGAGCACGGCTCCTTGCACGTCGCCACTGGCTAAATTACAATCTGCTCTTGTCTGTCTGAGCTCAGAACTATGACTGGCCACCCGTAGGGCCTGCGTTGCAGCTTCTGAGCAAACAGTCCATAACTGGGCGCGTCTTGCTTTAACAGCCTTGGAGGCTGCTGCCTCGGCCTCCTTGATGTCACTTAGCATGTCGTTCGCAGCTTGATCACCAGCAACCTTCATGTTATACGTTGCAAGTAACTCCTTGGCATGAGCCCAGTCTCCTTCCTTGGTATGGATCTTTGCCATCATCATAATGGCACGGTCGAATTCTCCGCCAGTCAATTCCAGAACCTTGGTGAAGTCATCGAGCGCGCTCGCGTGACGGCTTAACGAGAAGTAAGCTGTAGCTCGCTTATAGAACAGTAAGTAATCTGCAGGGGAGAGTGAGATGGCGTCTGTGTATGTTTTCGCTGCATCGTTAAATTGTCCAGCGGAAAGTAGGGCGTCACCGCGGACTATGAGAGGATGGAGCCCTGGAGGAGTAAGCCCAGACGACGAAGGGTCTGATAAAACGGGTTTAGCGAGCAATAATAGTAGCCCCGCAAAACAGTGCAGTCGCATAACGGGACGATGAACACTTAGTCGAGTCAGCGAGGTCTTGATTGAATATTATAACTTCAACTTTCCACGTCCACGTCCACTATCCCACGTACAGCTATCATGTGAACGTCACGTGCTGAGCACGTCTGAGTGGGCGATCGAGCCTGAGGTTCTTTCGACTTGAAAAATCAATACTAGTGCTACATAGCAATATTACTTAGTAAGAAAGAGCTTCGAAGTCAGTCATGCTACGAATAAGATGAGTTCTGTTATCATGTAGATTGGACACGGACATCTAGGAATTTTGCTGACAGCTGGGAGTGTATCTCCTTCTGAAGCCATGTCTCAAACATGGTGGCGTCTGTCAGGGAATCAGATACCCGGTCGCGAGCTTCAGAGTCGTTAGAATCCTCCGCTTCAGGGTCGTATGCTTTAGGTTTGACCACATAAAACAAGCCAACAAGATCAAGGGAAGATTGCACAACTTTCCAGCTATGTTTGTGTGATTGTGAGGGTTTAATGCCACAGTGACCCAGCATCAGGCAATTGACCTGAAAATGACATAGCTTTGTAAAGCTCTGTCTATCATAAAATTCATATAATACCTATCATAATTGCACTCAGCCTGACAAAGCTTTAGATAGGCAGGTTCCACTGGGAAAAACTGCCAAAAACACAATCATGACACTTGTTGTAAACACCTGCCATCTTCAACAAAGTCTTATAATATCACTCAGCCTTGACAAAGCTTTAGATAGGCAGGTTACAGTGGGAAAAATTGCAAAGGACACAATTATGATGTATATTGCAAACATCTGCCATCTTCAATAAAGTTTTATAATGCCAGACTACTTCAAATAAAATTGCCAAGAAATTACTGAAAAGTCTCAACCTTGACACTCATTTTATCATTTTATAATTCAAATCAAATTTTAATTGGGTTTAGGGTATACATATGTAGTACCAATACAGGAGAGCAGAGAAATGTGATAGGACAGAAGCTAGAGAGGGACATGATAGTTACCTGTCTCAGGGGAGAAGGAAGAGACCATAAGGGCCAGGGAGGAGGACCAGGGAGGGCCATGAAGGAGAACCAGGGAAGGCCAAGGAGGAGGGCCAGGGAGGGCCAGGGAGGAGGGCCAGGGATGAGGGCCAGGAAGGAAGACCAGGGAGGGGGGCCAGGGAGGAGGGCTAGGAAGGGCCAGGAAGGAAGACCAGGGAAGACCAGGGAGGGGGACCAGGGAGGAGCCAGGGACCATAAAGGAGGAAAAACCACCATATAGGGCCAAAGATATCACCATGAAGAGACAGGGAGGGAGAGAAGAGGATGTTGGCTTGAGGGGCCAGAAGGGTGTACTTAGAGTGTAGATGAGATGACAGAAGACAAGTTTCGAAGTTGGTTGAAAAAATTGAAACTCCGACTTACCTAAGCATCTGTCATGTGACATGGTTAGTGCAATGTCATGCAAGTGATGGTAGTGAAGATCAATTGGTAGAGAATTGTTAATACAATTGTAAGACATGACATATCTACATCAGAATGTTGGCTTTCTTACAATCCTTGTTCATTTAATATCAATTTGTCATGCTTATATCAAACTTTATCTTTGTATATAATCTTATATAATTCAGTAGATTCTTGATATGATTTTACCAACTAAATCTGGGAAAGACAAGTTTGTGCTGATTTCCTAATACAAAATACACATCAAGGTGATATTTCTAGCATAGTCATATCTTCATTCATATATGTGTGACACCATGATAATGTATCTAATGCTAGGACATGGCATGTAATAATGTTTTGCAATTACAAATTATATCTGATCATATCAACTTCAGGTTGATTTCCTGATGCATGTATAAGAAGTCAGTCTTTTCCTTCCTGCACTGGATAGCGTCCACTTGTAACCATTCATCAAGCAGGCGGTCCTTGCGCAGCAGTTAGCCTTTCTGATAATGAAGAGAGACCCAGGTTAGGACCCATAAGAATGACTCTACATCATGCTGGTACAGGTGCTTGACCTTGCCTTCAATGGCTTCCTTTGTGAGAAGTTCGATGGCCATGAAAGGTACTGTGCCTGTACGCTCTTGGCCTGAGGGACTATCTCCAGTGGATGATAAGTTGAAGTCATTGAGGACCCCAATATATTGACCATCTGCAGTCATGTAGACCATGAAATTACTAGGGCTGATGTTGTGGTGATGAACAATGTTCCCCCAGATGGCATAGTGACCTGGCATTGCAGGTGTCAGGGACCAATATGGAGTGCAAGAAGGAAAAACACGTACAGACAACAATGTGCCACCATGCAGCAAGGAACTCCTTGTCACTCAGGTCCATGATAGGGTCAAGCTTTCTGAATATGATAATGTATAGGACATGCCTGCCTCATTCAGCATCCTTAAGTCCCAACACCCTCCTGATGGTTGCCATGGATGTATCCTCAAACTTGTGAGACCAGACCATCTCTGGGATGTGGTGCTTCACCTTGCCCTCCTCATCTTTCTTCATAATCTCATACATCTTCTGGAGTATTTCAGCCTTGCTCTTGTGCTCCTCTTCTGGCCAATAGAGCTTCACAACCAGCTCGTTGGTAGGGTTATGAGGGTTATGATGAGGGAGATTCAGTACCAGAGCTGACAGCATCTTGCTTTTAACTGGAAAAACAGTAGTCACACATCTGCATAGACCAAAGTGAGTGGTACACTTGTCAGACTTCAAATCAAATTTGAGGTCAACCTCTCCAATGTCCTCATCCAGGACCCGAATCTCACCTGAAGATCCATCCTCAGGCTCAAATACCCAATTGTAGCCCCATTCCATGAATGGCATCTGCTGGATAGCAAGTAGCAAAACCATGAACTGAGGAAGGTCTTGCATGAAGTTGATACTGGAGCATTGAATCACATCCTGCTGATCAAAATACCACAGGTAAATCATGTTGTCTGGTACAAGCAATCAATTTCACAATACATTTGCAGCATTTCATCGACTTACCATCCACCACATAAGTAATGATGCTCTCCCACACCACATGGGCCACAAACAATTCCGCAGCATATAAACCATTCTGGAGAATGGGATGAATTCTTTGCGACTCCTCATTATCACCAACTTTGAGTTTCTTGCTGCTGTGACCATCAGGTGCTTGACTAGAGCTGTGTTTCTTGTTGTTCAGTGACCCAGACTGTTTCAAATGTCCTCCTGCATCCCATATGTCAGCAAGAACCATCAGTTGCGCATGCTGTCAGGATAGCTTACATGCATCTGATGTCTGGCACAAACTCATAGTGGCGCTGCTGCCAGGTGGGGGTGTCAGACCCATTGGCTCAGCAGTGTCATTCATTTCCCTATGATACTTCATATACTTCTTTGCTTCAGGGACATCATAAGCCTTTGCTGCATAAGTTGCAGGTGGCTTTGAAAGACCAGCCTGAATCTTCTTGTGTTTGAACTCTACCATAAATCAAACATCTGTCCATTGGAGCTGTTTGGTGGGCTTCTCCAATGCCTCCTCGTCCTTGTAGGCTTGACCTGGTTGCTTCTGCACCTTCTTAGTGCCTGTGTGGGAGATGATGATGATGATGTCAGGCTTGCGCATAGACTTCTCACCTTGGTGCTTTTGGGTTATGTTCTTTGGATCATTTTGATGAAATAGGATCTTGTGATCATCATGCCCCTTCAAACAAACCAGTCCAGGTGCATTCAGTTTGCTCAATCGGTTGAGTGCAAGGTTCAAAGCCTGGATAAAAGGCTTGTACATCTGATCTTCTACTCTGCTCTTCACACTTGACAGTGGCGTCAATCTATCAATCTCCTTCCACAAGATTTGAAGTTCTGACTTACAGATCACCCAGATTCTTCTTGATGGCCTGAGCATCTTTGCCCTTATTGCAGATCAGCAGGACAGCTTTGAGGCAATTAGTGAATAGTGTCAGCTTGTCAGGCACTGGTTTTGAGCAATCTATGCAGCAGTAAAGTAGCTCTTGCAGCATTTCATCAATGGGGCATTCCCTGTAGTTCTCAACATCACACCCAATCCATGGATGAATGTCATTGACACTGCATGAATGAAGTTCAATATGAATGTATAATAGTGGCCATGGGCTGGGCAAAAAGAAAATTGGATGCACTTGACACCTACAGTACTGATATGTTCGCTGACAGCGGCAGAGCCAACTGCAAGTGGGGTGGATTTGAGCTCAGACCCAGAATCAACGCCATGGGGAGGTGTCTTTGGCACAGTGGCACCAGCAGTACTAGTGCCATTGGCCATGCTCGACTACTAGCAAAGAAAAGTGAACTAAAATGACAAGAAACTGCAGACTCGGAAGTTTGCTTTTAAGCTAAAACAATATACTATTAAGTTTATGCATTTCAAGACCACAAACGATGTTTGGAATATTGTCGATAGAGATAGTAGGTAGTATGAGCTACAAATAGTCGAGCGCCGAACGCCGAACCACAGTCGCGGTTTGAAAGTCAACGTTTCAAGTTTCAACCTTTATCAACTAACAACCATCAAATTTTTTCGATGTTGCCCACAAGCGCCCACCTTCGTTCACCCTGATTCTTACTCCATCGAGCATAATCGAGGCGTAGTTCTGTTGTTCGACCCGCAATACCAGTTGTGACATGGTCCAGACCTCTCCAGATTCCATCAGGTTATCACGCATCTGACAGACGTCGGCGTCGCTCACCATCGCCCGCCGTGATTCTTTTCTTCATCGAGCATAATCGCGATCTTGTTTTCCCCTTCAGTGCATGGAACCAACTGTGAATTGGGACACCAGAGTCAGATCTGAAGATCTTCAGTTTCACTACCATCATCAAGCTTCAAGTCACCTACCTTCGCCCGTCACGATCCCTCCAGCGAGCGTGAGTCAATATGATCCATATGACTCTTCTTACTATATTGGTCTGCCCAAGACTCCGATTATCGCTGTTGAAGTTCGTTTTCGACATGTACTATCGCCCAATCAGCACCCGCAATCAGCAAGAACAATAGCTAATTTATTTTTTCCACTCCGCATTCCACAAACGAACGGAAGAATTACGCACAAGAATTCTGTTGTGTTGCCCTTCAGTATCCCCCACGGAAACTGACACAGCCTGTTCGCATTGGTGACCACCCCAGTCAATGTTGATCAAGACTAGGTATCTGACGTGGTCGCACCGCGCAATATAACAGTATGTATGTCCTCAACTTAGATGTGCTGCGTTGGCTCAGACAGGTTATGACACATGACGAACAATATGGATGGATGTAACATAGCCATGGCTGGCAGATCAATGGGTTACCGAGTCTCGCCTGTATTGACTCGTTCATGCCAGTCACACGTCGACGAGGTAGCCCTAAGTAGACCAACCAAACTGATCCAGCTCAGCCATGCCTCAAGGATGAGATTGCAACGACTTCGTCGTTTGGTCATGCCCCTTCAGTTCGTGCAACACAGCACTATTTTGACGCGGACGTGGGTCTTCAAGTTACTCTTACTTGCGCGTTGTTTAAATCGTTATAGGCCGTGAATTATCTTGTCTTTGGTGCACCAGGGTGATTAGGACATATCCTTGTGAGTAGTACTACATTGCCCGCTCTAATGAACGACTATTCTGCAGATGCTCGTGACCGGTGACGACTGCATCGGCCTTGTATAAACAATATCGGAAACGTTGAAATCCGATATTGTCCATGCGGGGTTCAGAGCGCAGACCAAACAGAGAAAAGACATCCCATCTTTGCCACGGATGCAGTAACACCCAGAACCTGATGGCGACTGAGGCTTATTATGTAGGGGCCAAGAGACTGCTGAGCAATTTTCTTCAATTTGATATGCTTACACGCTCGAGGTTCGGAATCAGACTCGGGAAACCTCGAAGATTACACTGTACCTGATAACGTCTTCTTCGTTCCAAGAACTTATGTGTGAACAATTAGGCAGTGGCGATGACGGCGAGTCACTAAGTGCCTCGCACAAACAAACATACACAACCCCCTTTGACTAACTCGCTTGAGCGTCTGATAAGATATCCAAGTGCAACCTTCCCCTCACGGAGATCAGCAATGTCAGAAACTACCGTCATCTACACACACGGACACCATGAATCCGTCCTACGCTCCCACAGCTGGCGCACCGCCCAAAACTCCGCATCCTACCTCCTCCCATACATCAAACCAAACATGCACATCCTCGACATAGGCTGCGGGCCAGGCACCATCACCCTCGATTTCGCTACCCTCATCGGACCCACAGGACACATAACAGGCTTAGAACCTTCCCCCGGAGATGTCCTCGTCCAAGCCCGCGAAACAGCCGCATCGCGAGGGATCACGAACGTAGATTTCAAAATCGGAGATATCTTTGGACTGGAAGAGATATTTGAAAGTCGTAAATTTGATATCGTGCACGTCCATCAGGTGTTGCAACATATCGATCGGAAGAGGGTATCGGAGGCTTTGATGCAGATGAAGGCTGTTACGAAACCTGGGGGGATCGTTGCTGTTAGAGAGACGGATTTTGCTGCGATGACTTGGTTCCCTGCTTCTAATGGGATGACGGAGTGGGTGGATACGTATCAGCTTGTGGCGCGTGCGAATGGTGGAGAACCTGATGCGGGGAGGAGGTTGGTGAGTTGGGCGCTGGGGGCAGGGTTCACGAGAGATAAGATCACAACTTCGGCGGCGGCGTGGTGTTTTAGCACCCCTGAAGAGCGGGAGTGGTGGAGTAGGATGTGGGCTGATCGAACCCTTTCGTCGAATTTCAAGACGACGGCGCTCAAGAGTGGGCTCGTGGATGAGGAGAGGCTGAATAGAATTGCAGATACATGGACGGAATGGGGTAAATCAGAGGATGGCTGGTTCGCTATCCTAAACGGCGAAATGATCTGTCGCGTCGACTGATGGCAGGCAGGATATACATGGATTTGATTATTATTATCAGAAGTATCGGGAAATGTGATGCAAAAAAGATGCAGCAGATAAATGACAAGGGTCCACAGACAAGAGAAATAGTAAGCGTAACAAAGTGACCGCAAGAACTAGGATGGATAAAAGATACAAACCACGTGGCTCGCGCCTGCACGAACTCTCAGTCTTGGTCGTCCCCATCGAGTTTGACGACCTCTAGATAACTTTCCGGTACGAGTGCATGCGAACCAGTGTCCTCTCTCACAACTACGGCCCATCCAACTCCACCACCCCGTCCGACGACACGGACGATTTGGTCTTCATCAAGCTTCATCTCCGCAGTTCCTTCTGGCTCGAAGGAATACAGTGCACGGTAAAGGCCAGGGTGTAACATGGGCTCTCCCTCCATCTCCTCATCATCGTCTTGGTTCTCAGGGAATTCATCTGGCTCTTCATACACCTCACTCTCATCATCATCCCCACTGCCATCGCCAAAGTTACGGGCAAAGTCCGTTCTCGAAGGAAAGTCCTCTGAAGAGGAGGAACCCGAGCCAAGGCCCCAACCAGACTGCAATTTCTGAAACCCCCACTTGAAGCCTCCCCAACCATTGTTGTCATTCTCATCCTCCCACTGCTCGTCTTCCTCTTCCGTCGACGACGTGGAAGTCAAAGAGGACGTCGACGAGGACGACCCGCGTAAACGGCGGGCAAGGACCTTGGGACGATTTGAACGGGGTACATTCGGTCCTCCACCTGAGAACCGCAGATCTGAAGGCGCAAACGCATAGTCGCGGATTTTAATAGGGACTTTAGTCTCGATGGGTGCTGACTCTGGTTCTTTGCCTTTATTCTCTGTTACTGCTGACATACCGAGGACATCTTTGGTACGACGTCCACTGGGTGTGCGAGAGAGAACTGCGCTGGGTGAGAGTGCGCCAGATACGGGGCGTTGTGAGCGAGAATTGGCGTCTGAGACTGGGCGAGAGCGGGATTTTGAGGAAGTACGGGATAGACCTGATGCACGACGGGATATTGCTGGTGAGGGTGGTGCGGGACGGGAAGATGTAAGAGAAGTGACGGATTGGGTGCTGAGGCGGTGGCTGTGGTCTTCTGCATCGTGGGAGTCGAGTAGTCGATGAGGAGAAGGATCTAGAAAAGATGTATTCGGAGATTCTTTTGTTGGAGTTGATTCCTGAAAGGATAGTAGGTGGAAGAGAGAGCGAGGAACGTTCAGCATGGAAATGATAAAGCGTGGAAGGAAGGAGCGGAAGAAAGCCAGAGACGCTCGTTGGGGACTTACCGCGCCGTTTGGTGTGGCCTGACCGCTGTTGAGGCCATTGGCAGCGGTAGTAATGTCTTCAAAATCTTTCTTTGATTGTTTCCTATTACCTGGACGAGCGAATTCATGTGGTCCAGGTGTTGGAGGTGGTATAAACGAAGAACCTGGTGATGGAAATGGCGGTGAAGAACGTAGAGCAGGTTGATCTAAATTAATTATTTAGTGTTGTCGTCGTCGTTGTCTCTGTCTTCAATAACGACCTTGAAACACACCTTTTTGCATACTAGTCATCTGGACGGTCGTGGTTTAGTCGTGGCAGTATATAAGTACTCGTCAAACTTCGTTTGTCCTTTCCTTTCAGACAAAAGACCGGCTTTGTCTGAATGACTATATGCCTACTCGAAAGAAAGGCAAAAATACAAAAAGAAAGAAAGAAAGTCAAAATGACTTTTCGAAAGAGAACTCTCCAAGTCAGATGGATCACCGTTGCACCCATTCATTCGTTTCCTTGACAACCAGAAGTATCTTATTTGTCCATATTTACTATTACCGCCATCTACCACCACACCGACTCAAAGATGCCCGACGCTCAATTCCAGCAGCTCGCTTCAACTCGGTCGATACAGTGCCCCTACTAGGATCATTCTTCATATGAGGCGTAGGTGATCCGCTATCATTCCGACGATGAATCCGGAACTGCATCATCGCAGTGTTGGGAAGCGCCTGTGCTAAGAATGACACAGGCGAGAGCGACCTAGAGTGGCGCGGACACGGGAAAAACACGTCATGTTTCTTCTTAGGCCGTACAACCGCTTTCGACAGAACTTTGCTGGATTTCTCTTCGCCAGATAAGGATTCGGATAACCTAAACCCATCGCTGAGTCTTCCGAGCCCGTCGAATACCCCGCCTCCCCCTTTCTCTAGGCCTTCGAAACCGAGACCCACTAGTCCTGATCGACCACCAGAAAAGATGTTGGGAGTACTGAGCGTAACGGAATCATCTGAGCTGCTACTGCTACTGAGTGGAGGGAGGGGTGGGGTAGTCGCAGGTGTGTTGTTCGGAACGGCGAGGAATGATGTAGACTCGCTATATGGAGGAGGAGGGAGGAAAACGTGGACGTCGGGTCTGGGCGCTTTTGGAATGCGTCTGTAGTGAGGTTTAGGAAGCAAAGGTATATGTGTCTTGGATGTGCGCAGGCGAGGTGTGGCTTTCGATCCTGGCATACGCGCTTTTCCAGCTGATAGGATGTCTTCTTCGATAAGAGGGGCGTTTGGTGGGGCCAAGAGGGTGCTCGAGGTAGAGCCAGAGCGGTTGTAGGCGTGCATGGTCGATGGGTAGTGAAACTGGGGTAAAAGGAGAATAGTGACGAAGGCTTTAAGTGCGGCGATAGAAGGTCGAGGGGAGAACATATGATACAGAATCCAGAAGATGTCGGGTTAATGACAGATGCCTAGGTCTTTTGTACTGCCGCAAATGCATGGCTGACGGGGTGGGCTGACCAGCCAAAAACGATGCAAGGCTGACGTAGTCGGACTTCAGACTCTAGGGGGCTGACCAGGAAGCGTGTTTAGATCACGTGAGCAAAATCAATCTCCAAAGTAAAACTGTTTCGATCGATTCAGAGAATTTCTGGCGCATTGTGTGCCCGTCATACACACTGACAGCGAATAAAACTCTGCAACTGGGTTATTATGCAGAACAAGCAGCTTGGTTTGAAACTCAAGACAGTTAGGTTACTTGTGCTCGTTACGAAATTCGACTCGAGGGGAATCCCGTCAAGCAGATATGCGAACTTATCGATCGCAAGCCGCTAGATATTGTGCGTTTTCTGTGTATCATATACATATTAGCCAGATGAGTAGCTTAGCTGTCTTCATGAAGTTTCAGTTGAAGCAAAAGGCAGTTGAGCTGACAAGCAGCCTCGCTCGTTGTATAACTCGCCCAACTGGTGATAGTAGAATCATACAATGAACGTGACAGTGCAAGCCCAAGAGCATTTCAACCTCCGGTTGAAACAACACTTGGAATGATCACTATCGCAGCAGTGCACAAGAGCCCCGCGATGCGACCTTATCATGATAAAAAATCAGGAGCCAGAAGTCCTCGACGAAAACCTTCGAGGCTAGCGTGTGCTGAGACAAAGATAGACGGTCTGTACATGGTCGTGAAACCTGATTTTTTAGATATGAAAGAATCAGGGGACACAACGATACAGACACATAAAACACGCAAAAATCCAGGACAGTCAAGAGCAGCTTAGCTGTCCTTCACAGGTTTTCGAGTCCTAGCTCGGAGACACTGGGGAAGGACAGTTAAGCTGAGAAAAATGTACTGGGCAGCCAATGCTCATTATAGGACTCACCCGCGATCGGAACATAACATGACAGTGCGGGTGCAAGAGCATTTTCAGGCTCCGATCGAAATACTCGTTGATAATGAACCGTAAAATTTTCTAGTCGATTTGGCTAAAATGCCCGCCCCATCGAAAGCAACTGTCCTCTCTTCCTCAGACGCTGTCGCCCATCTAGCATCTTACCAATGCTTAGATGGCCTCTCCGTTAAGGATCTCATGGACTCCCGCATCCATGGCGGTCTCACTTATAACGACTTCCTCATGCTTCCCGGAAAGATCGACTTCCCTGCTTCTGATGTGATCACCGATATCAGAATCACCCGTAATGTCGTTCTCAAAACCCCATTCATGAGTAGTCCTATGGATACTGTCACCGAGACCGATATGGCCATCAGTCTTGCACTGCTGGGTGGTATTGGTGTTATTCATCATAACCAATCCCCTGAATCTCAAGCGGCTATGGTCCGAGCCGTGAAAAGGCATGAGAATGGTTTCATCGCGGATCCTGTCGTCTTCTCTCCAAATCACACGGTTGCAGATGTCCTTGACATTAAGGCACGTCTTGGGTTCTGTGGTATTCCTATCACAGGTGCGCTATGCGTTTCACCCCGCGTCTCCTTGATGAACACCTTTACCAATAACCTTCGTTCTTCCGAGTAACGGGTGTCACCTGTGATCTGCGGATATCAATTCTATTTTGGCTATCTGATCTTTTATTTCACCTATTGTGCTCGTGTGACCAAAAAGCTCATCCCTATTCTTTAGAAACCGGACACTTGGGAGCTAAGCTTGTTGGTATCGTCACCTCACGTGACGTGCAATTTGAGTCGCCCGAGACACTCCTCGATGAGGTCATGACTACGTCTCTTGTCACCGCTCCCCAGGGTGTCACGCTTGCAGAGGCCAACCAGATCCTCCGATCCTCCAAGAAGGGTAAACTCCCAATCGTCGATGACCAAGGTCGTCTCACTTCTCTCCTCGCCCGTTCTGACCTCCTCAAAAACCAAAACTACCCACTTGCTAGCAAGAATCCCAACAGCAAGCAGTTATATGCTGCAGCTGCAGTCGGCACGCGACCTAGCGACAGAGAGCGCCTCAAGCTTCTCGTAGAAGCTGGTCTCGATATCGTCGTACTTGACTCATCACAGGGCAACTCCGTCTTCCAGATCGACATGATTCAGTGGATCAAGCAGACGTTCCCCAAGCTCGAGGTCATCGCAGGCAACGTCGTCACGCGTGAGCAAGCTGCCAACCTCATCGCCGCTGGGGCAGATGCTCTCCGTGTCGGCATGGGTAGCGGCTCCATTTGTATCACACAGGAGGTCATGGCTGTCGGTCGTCCACAGGCCACAGCTGTATTTGCTGTTGCCGAGTTTGCATCCAAGTTCGGTATCCCGGTGATAGCTGATGGTGGTATCAGCAATGTTGGGCACATTGTCAAGGCTCTTTCCCTTGGTGCGAGTGCTGTGATGATGGGAGGGCTTCTTGCAGGTACCACAGAAGCTCCGGGAGAGTACTTCTACCACGATGGGAAGCGTGTGAAGTCATACCGAGGCATGGGTAGTCTTGAGGCTATGGGCAGGGTAGACCTGGCGCGTCTGATCAGGCCAATGGCAAGCCCGGTTCCACGAAGCACGTCCCACGCCTTCCGAGTAAGTCGC
>NW_024538952.1:0-16977 GCF_016647635.1 Suillus subaureus
GTGACGGGACTGTCGCTGTGCAGAAATCTGTTGCAGGTTCAAAACCTGCTCAGCCGATCTTTTTCCTTTTATCACGCCTTGAACATCCACTCATGGATGGATCCTTCAAGGTCTATCTTAAGTAGTCATAGCCTCCAAGTGGCACCAGAACAGATTAGAAATTTTGGGGTGGTGCGCTGCTGATGAATGTCTTATCACACACCTTGACATTCATAGGCTCATGGACAGTTCTTCGGAGGTTCATCTCAACTTGCAAAGCGTACTGGCAAAAGTGAATACCATAACAGAATCGAAATCTGTTTCTCTTGGACTGCGCATGTTCGAAGCATGCGACGACAAGTTTGATTTTTCTTTCGGAACACACCTTGACATTCACTCATGGATGGTTTCATCGGAGGTTCATCCAACTGGTCTTAGCTCGGTGGTTATCACAACGGAATCGAAATCTGTTTCTCTTGGACTGTGCAGGTTCGAAACTTGCCAATCAACAGGTTTTTTTTCCTCATCGGAACAGGTCTTGACCCGGAAAGATTTGCCCATGGATGGTTTCCTTAGTAGTTCATCTCAACTTCGTCCTGGACAAGGTGGTTACCACGACAGAATCTAAATCTGTCTCTTAGACTGCCAGCGCAGGTTGGAAACCTGTCGATGACAAGGCTATCGGAAATGCCTTAAAGATTCACTCGTGGATGGCCCCCTTGGAGGTCCATCTTATCTGGTCAACAGAATCAAAAATTCGTCAAACCTCCCTATCCGAACACGCTCGAAATTCACTCATGGATAACTTCGTCGGATATTCATCTCACTGGAGCCAAGTGGTTACCGCAGCAGAATCAAAATCTGTTTCTCTTGGACTGCGCAGGTTCGGAACCTGCAGAATGAAGTTTTTCCTATCGGAACACACCCTGACATTGATTTATGGATGGTTTCCTCAGAGATCCGTCTAACTGGTCTTAGCCAAGTGGTTACCACCACAGACTCAAAATCTGTTTCTCTTGGAGTTGGTTCGAAACCTACTGACAATATTTTTGTGGCGTGTAGATCCTCGGAGGTTCATCTTGACTATAGAGGCCCAGTCATTGCGCCTAAAACCTCTTTTTCATGTGGTAGTCTGTCCATGAAAAGTAATTCACTTTCATGCCCCACGCTGTAGGTGTTGATTCCATCAAGCTTGCTCACTGTTTATTAATATATTGACTGTAAGTTACTCTTGTTCATCACTCCCAATTTCTTAACCCATCACAATCTCATCTGATCAAGTTGTAAGGATTCCATATTCTCTACACCCTGACCAAGCTTCAAAATGAAGACCAACGAACCACGCGGTCGCACTCATCCACGTGACTCATTGATGCGAAGAGCGCAAACTCTTCGCATCCGAGTTACGTGGATACATTCCTTCATCTCCTTTGTCCATTTTCTTTCATTACTTTACCTTGTGCTCAGACCTCACCATCTCCTTGTCTCACCGAAGTATTTTCACCTCGCCTTACGCTTCATGTTCTCGTTCCGGCCTAGTCAAGTATTCAAAAACGTATATATACTGCTCATGTACTCTCCTACCCACAGCGAATCTTAGAGTCAGATCCCCGCTCCAAGCACGACCAAAAAGTCCCTCAGAGAGTCTCTGTCACGGCCGTTTCCCAACTCGTCTCGAAACTATCAAACTCGTCTCTCTTCTGAATCGTTTTTGTTCGCAATTCCCTACCAAACTCACACTTAGCCTTACAAAGTGAAGCCAACCTTCGCAAGTTGTACGACCACCGTTAAACATGCATTGCCTAAGCTTTGCGGTTCACTAAAATCGGCGATAGCCCTTCATCAGATGAACCTCTCAAAGAAAAGGAATGTCGTGATGTTCAAGCATCTTGCGACCACTGATAAATCCAACCCTCTAAGTTGTGCTTTCTGAAAGTATATCTATCTCAATCATTTATCAGAACCTTTTATCGAAATGCGCTCATTCTCATCACACAGGCAACATATTGTCCGACAGCGAGCTTTCTTGATTGTCGCCCTGGCTCGCTCTGTCCGAAGGATACCGCTAATGATGTACAATCAGTATACCCTTGATGCATTTTCTAAATAATTATAATACACGACATTAGTACTTGTGGGGCAAGACTAAAGCCCGGTCTTTATATGGTGGCAAACACACGCATTTCCCATTTTCAGATTGAGTACGAGGAAAAGAAAATGGCAACCATTCAAGTCTAGTTGATTTTGATTCACAGGGGTGTATATCCAACATCCACCCAAGCTCTCATGCGATCTCCATAACGAATCGTGAGAACGATAAGCCTATACACCAGTATGAGATGCGGTACTGCAAATATTCTACAACAGCACTCACGCATATCCAACAAGCGCAATCACTGTAGCTATACCATTTGTTCCTGCCACGCCTAGCATTTCAATCGATGGAAGTACGGCTGCAGTCACTGGTGCAAGAATGATCGCGCGGAAAGCTCTGCGGTATTAGTTAGTATGGAGCTGACCACTGGCTTTGGGCGTGACTCACGTAACGGCAGCAATTACCTCTGCGCTGCGTGATTGTAATACGTCGACGTTGTACGAGCCGATCGGAGTAAGAACGAAGTCTACCTGTATAAAACACAAGGTTTGCAATCCACAAAGATATGTGCCAGTGTGCGACTCACCCCAATGCCATTCAGAAACAAACAAAGCAAATTCAATACCAAGCCCAACGGTCCAGCGATGTACGCGGTAACAAGTCCCGAAAGACCAACAGATAGAGGGACTAGAAGTCCGCCTACTAATACGGCACGTAGCCGATCTTCGGGGACCCAAACGCCTTTGCGCTTTACCTTCCATTTGGCAATCATAGTGTCGGACAACCGCCCAGCAATCGGTGATGCAACTTGGGCGCACATTACATTGAATATTAAGACACTTGAACAACAGAATGTGCACGTACTGAAGTTTCCAAGTCCACTGGGGAGGAAGCATGCACCGATCAATGCTTCGTTAGAGATGTGGTATCGAGCACCCTGAAAGCAGATGTTAGCTGATCACATGATTGAATAGTATGACAAACTCACGATCGTGTAGGCAATTGGGACCAATAAAACTAGTGCATAGGTAAATAGGTTTGGAAGATGACATCGGCATTCTCAGCATACCATAGTCCGTAACCATCGCTGATGCGTTTGCTAATGTCTGAGAACACGACTTTCAGGCAGTGTGCGGTCAGAATAAAAGCAAAAACGAACGACGGCCATAATATTAGGACTGCGGAGCAGCCATAGACTGTTGAAAGGATTAATCAACACAAAGTTGAACGGTAATGTCAGTTTACGAGTCTCGCCCGACTGCAGATGATTTGGCAGTGCCGCCAGTTTACGAATTTCTCCCGACTGCGGATGACTTGTCTCCGGAAAGGATAGATAGATCAGAAACATCTCGATGATGCCCCATACTCCAAGCAAGAAGTGCAGGTTGCGCCAGGACCAGTAGTGTGCTGCAGTGCCTCCTATGATAGGTGAAAGTGCGACACCTAGAAGAGACGCCTTCACAAGAAATGATAAGTCGCCGATATTTTGATCAAGCATTATAAGAAAACACACGCACCCCAAAAAAGATACCCAAGGCTGTACCTCGCTGCTCTGCCCTGTAGATATCACCAATAACGGCCGCACCTACCGATACTCCGCCAGCGCATCCAAATGCCTGAACGAACCGCCAGAACAGTAGGCTTTTGAGAGACATCGATGCTGCAACACCAAAGCTTCCTACGCATAGGATAGGCATACCCCATAAGTACATCGGACGGCGACCATCTTCAGGCGAAAATCAGGTTTAGGTTCAAGCACAATAACTGTAGAAAACCTACAAAATGACGAATATGCTGCCCATACCAAACCTCCAACAGCATTCGCAAAGACTGACAAGCTTACAGCCAAGCTGAGGACAGACCAATTTAAGGTCATCATCTAGTTCATGCTGCAGGATTTGGAAAACATACCTCACAACAGCTCCATTTGAATCGAGGTCATGAGCTATCTGAGGAATGGAAGGGACAAAGGTCCCAGTCACGAGCGCTAGAGAATCAAAATCAGCTCTGCTGAATCAATTTATCTGCCTTATGCGCACTAGGAAGCAGCCCTGCAAAGGACACTACAAAAACAATGAACTTTTTCTGAGCTTTGCTGAATCGGTTGTACACGTCCCAGTCGTCAGACGCGTCAGGGACGTGCAGCGCATCCAACAAAGGGCTTTCTTCCGAGATAGACATGGTCGCAGGCACAAGGAAAGATCTTGTCTTGCATGTTAGTAGTCTGGGATCTGGGAGTTTAAGTAAAGGCTTCTGGTTTCTGTCAAGCGGCTCTAAGAATAGCCCCCAAGTCCCAAAATTTTTATGTAAGTGAATATTCGAAATGACCTGACCGGCGTATTGCAAGGAGAGGCTTCCCGTCGGACCGTCGGCCATGTCAGGTAGTAGGGAAATGCGCAACTCGTACCGTCATCCTGCACTGCAGTGCGGGCATCCATGATGATCGGGTGATCAAACTTTCGATGGCACTAGCTGGAACTAGCCAATGATTGCTTTAATATTGTACCTTCACTGGTCGGCTCCACAACGGCCTCTAGCCTGATATCGATACGATACGATATTTCAATATTGATCATGCATTTTTGCACAATCAAAGTCAATATAGATCATTGGCCGTACTGCTGCCGTAGTGGGAATCTGACAGGGGGTTCGCTTGTAAATTTCTCGAACTGCAGACTGTATCTGCCTTGTATTGCAATAGAAGTCAAAGGGAGAGATGACGAAGACCAGAGGAGACTTTGCTACAGTACCAACATGGTACAACATATGCAAAAAGTGAATGTCCACAGACAGATTTTATAATTTTGACCCTCTTGAAAAAATACATACAACTACAATATTTCTAGGGTTCTGACGTCCATCATGTTGTCGACAGAAGCCATGTCTTTGACTTGTGCAATGATATCATGATCCGAAGCGATCCTCATGTATTCTCCACCGCGCTGCTGCGCTAGCAACAAAGCGCTGAAAGGCTGACCAAGGCGGGCAATCAACCGCAACGCTTGTGAGTGAGATTCCAGATCGACCAGCTCCTCTTCTACCGGGGAACCACGGCGCGACTCGTCTATCGGCGACCCGGGCGCGGACCAATAACCATCCTCGCTCTCCGTATCGTCTCCGAAGTCAGACAGTCCTGCAAAGACAGGAAGCTCGAGGAGGTATCGATTCCACGGGCGAACGAGTAAGACTGTCTGCCAAGTAGGCCTTGCTCGCGAGAACTGAATCATCGTCTCTTCCGTGTTGATCAGCAAGTCATGAAGCCCATCTGCCTTGACTCCATACGTGAAATTAGTCTCTTGGGCTGGACCAAGCCTCCGTCTGACTTCTGTGACACGGAATGCGATGCAAGGCAGATGTAGTCTGCAGTTCGCAAAGCGAGGGGCGCTTGTATTGTCAAGCAGGGCGTAAAGGTTTGAAGCCAACTCCACAGACACGGCATTTCGCAGCGAAGAGACCATCATCTGAATCTGATCTTCGGATAAGGATGGTAGGGCGCATGGTGGAGCCGTGTATGAGGTAATGTCGCTGGAAGACAGCTGTTAAACTCGGATGATTGTCCGACCCAGTCGAGGGCAGTGATATCGCCAGACCGAGCTACGATCTCTTGGAGAAGCCGTCCGAGTGCGTTCTGCTTCTTCTCTCCGTAAATTACAGGTAGGTGGACACCGAGGATGCCAAACAATGAGTATGCAATGTCTTCCTGCAACGTGGTGATGCGCGTCGACGCCCATTGCAATTTTTCTCGAACGCCCCTCATCCCTGGACGGAAGGATATGAGGGCTCGTGCATCTATGGCTGTTGCACGCTCTAACTCCTCTATGATTGCAGGGGACTCTTTGTGGTTGGGAGAGTCATCGTCGAGATATAATGACCAATCGTTCCGGTAGAAGACAACGATTTTGGGAGCGACGAACTCTTGAAAGGTCCACCCTCGCTTGTTCCAGGCACTCCTCGCCAGTGCACCAGCGTTGGATGAAGGAGAGACATCGCCCAGGTAGACGATGGTAAGGGCTGAGTGGCGGTACCAGGCGAACATGGAGTTGATGGATTCTTGGAGCTCAGCATTGTTGTTCTTATCAATGCAGCATGTATCCATCCATGCCCAGAGATAACCGGCATGGCGAGCAGTTTTGCAGAAAAACTGCAATTTCGGGAGGCCGCCAAGTGCATTCATCTCATACACGACTTTGTCTTGGATGTCATGAAACAGCAACTCCGTGTCGTCCCACCTGTGTGACAGCAGGACACGGCGGAAATATATCGCCACCACTTCCGTTATGCGCTCCACTCGTAGGTCCGCATGCTTCGTTGTGAATGACAAAAGTTCCTGGTACTCTGTGCTCATCTTGAAGGCATTAATCTGTGCCCCTCGACCGCACAAGAGACCCGTGTGGGTGTTAAGTAGACGCAGCGGGGCATTTTCAAGTTCGATCCAAATGGCTCTTCGAATAGCGTCTTCTACATCAGATGGAGAGACATATTGCTGACGCAACTCTATATGCCGAGATAAGCATGTTACAGTTAACCCATGAATATTTGGAGGCCCACCCCGGAACTGCGCTTCGGGAGCATCTTCCAACTTGGACAACATTATATTGAAAGCCTCAATGGCTTTATCATAGCATCGTGCACCGCGGAGCGCTGCGTGCTTTAACTGGTATCCAACATGAGACTCAGGGTTGAGATCGATGACCTATGTATTGCCAAGGTGAGTATTTGATACGATATCATATGTAGACGTTATCGCACCTTTTGCGCATCAAAAAGCGCTTCGTCCCATAGCATTTTCCCCAACATTACCTTACTATGATTTGCGAAGAGCGCGTAGCTTGCAGAATCAAAGTTGACTGCCACAGAGGATAAGTCAGTAATTTCGTAATCACTTGCAGCGAGGGCAGTATCTCCATTGGAAAAATAGAGGGCGCCACATTCTTGCTCAAACACTGAATAAAAATTGGGAGTGAAGACGATAGCACAGAGTAATATTACGAAAAACTTGCCAGTGCACCAATTGAGGCAGCTGGCCTTCGTACTTTGATGAATGGTATTCATCATGAACCGGTATGATTCGAGGGCTTCTTCAAGATTATTTGCCGAAAGGAAAGCCTGGCACCGCTTCTGGTGTGCAGTCAACCACAAGGACTTGAGGTCCCACCCGAAAAGCTGGATGAAGGACGAAGTTGGCAATGTGAAGCATTTCGATTCCATTATATCAACATACCATCACGAAGTCCTCGTATATAGCATGAATAGGCCACGATGATGCGAAAGTGCAGGATTTGACAGCGACAGTGAAGTGCCCAGCAGCTTCATCATAATGGACGCCATTCAAGGCACTGATCCCAGATTGAACACCTAGATACGCCTAATATGCGATCAGTGTTGATGCCTCAGCCTATCGCATGATACTCACTTCCACGACACGACATGCGACAGTATCGGCATTCGGACAATCGACAGCTAGCTCTTTCACAAGTAGCATTGCTTCCTCATGTAAATCTGTATTGAACAATACGATGGCCTGAAATACGTGATGAAACAGGAAGTATGCAAGATAAATTTGACTTACCTCGATCAAGAGAAGTAATGAATGGTTGTTGAATCTTCATTCGTGAACATGAATGCAAGACCAAATGCTATTCTTGCGTCCGCGAACCAGCCCTTTTCCGCAGAGGGCGATACCCTTGGAGATATAGCCTGTCAAGGAGCGCTGAATGCTGATGGACTATGTCACGATGAAATTTAGAATCGTAAGGGATAAAATGATGGATTGCTGTCATACTTGCCTTGATTGCATCATCGAGCGCGTGGTCCCAGTCATGTTTTCGCGCCATGACAAATGAGCGGTTAGCATAGGAGGCATAATCGTTCGCATCAGTGTCGATCTCTTGCGTGAGTAGTTCCTCAGCTGATGACAAGTTCCCAGTTATGCACGCATGGCGTGCTGTCGAATTCATAGTGAGTTGAATCTGGATACAGCACGTTCGGACCATATTTCACAAGTCAAAGATGGAAATTTGCCTTTGAATTAGCGTCCTTCGGTACTTCCCACTCTGAGATCATGTTGTCACCACCTCCACTGAGGATATACTTGCCGTCCAAGGAAAAGTGACACATGCCAGCCAGGCGGAGTGCTGGAATGTGGCGATGGATCGTCGATCTGAGAGGCGCCAGAGGTGGACCTGCTTGTCAGTAGATGCAGAAGCGATGAGTGTGCCAGCAGGGTTAATGGCAATGTTATTGATGTTGTGAGTGTGGCCCGTCCAAGGATCACCGATCTGTTTCCAGGTCGATGTATCCCACTCCCGTATGGTCGGATCATGGTAATCACCTCCTGAGAGAAGTCGTGTGCCATCGGGTGTCCACAAGGGTGAGCCATTCTCTGCAGTGTGACCTTGAAGTTTGCTACACATTCCCTAGTGACTGAATCATATATTTCGATATCGCCAAATGTTGCGATCGCAACATGATCACCAGAGGGCGAATACCGAAGGCTGCGGACTTCCCCACTACATGAGATTGGATTTCCTTGCATCTGCCATGATGTTGTGCTCCAAATTTTTGCCGTTCTATCATGCGAACCAGTGGCTAGCATTGTTCCATCAGGAGAAAGGTCTAAACCCTGGGTCCAACTTTTGGGGTGAGCTTTGATAGCTTTGATGAGACTTTCTCCAGATTCTCCGTGCCAGGCGATGACCTCTCCACAACTATCACTGCTTACTATCATTTGCCCGTTTCGTGATACCGCCACTGCGTGCACCAGTCGCGGTGCCCCTCCATCTTCTTCAACATAGCGCCTGTCCTCAAGTCCCACAGACGAAGCGCCTTGTCGAGTGAGGACGTCACCATTCGTCGTCTATCGGGAAAAAACTACTACGGCGTGTACGGCATCTATATGATCTTCAAAAGTTCGAGCCTTGTGGTGCTCGGAGTAGGCAGCGGCATTTGGACTAGATGTCGGTGGTGTTGGGAGTCGAGAGGCGATTTTGAACATCTTGTCGACGGCGTTCCGATGTCTGTGTGCATCGGATGCAATGTAAACTGATCACTGGTTTAGCACAGGTGCCACCGTGACAGCTCTGCTTCCAACACTCCTAGCTTCAGTGCGGAAACGATAAAATAAATGTGGTCGTAAATACACCCAAAGGATAGAATGCAAATCGAGGCAAAATACATTAATGCAGATACAGAAATGTTCAGTGTTGACATGCAAAACCGACTGCGAAACAACAAGATTTGCAGACGCGATTTTGTTGCCTTACTTACTTTCAGTTCATGATAATCCTATCGCCGAGGACACGCTTCGGAGTTTTTTTCATACCCAGCAATACTGAGATTACAAGCGCGCAGAAGGGCCACTCGTGACGAAGCATGTTGCCCTCGACAACTGCCATTGAAGTGAGCGGATATCGGGACAACGACAGTAGCGGAAGCCGCTGTGCTAGATCTGGGCCTTCATGATGTTGATCGCAGCCCGCAAGACTGAGCGTGTCACCATCGAGCGCGGCCAGCGGAAGGGGCGGCAAAGCTTAACTTCGCCACTAGTGGCGGCGGGCCGCCGCGATGCGACGTGAAAATAGGCGTCCGGGGCTGTCAGGCATGATGTTTCTCGTATAGCTGTCTCAGAGGAGTTCCAAATTTCCAATTGTAAAGGTGTCGAAACTGGCTGGAAACGCAGTTGGATACCCTGGACTTGTGGAAGGAGAAAAGTAGGCCATATAGATGACTGGCCATCGTCAGGTTGCACTACTTTTCATCCCCCACTCATTCTCTTCGATCTACGTCTGTCAACAGCCTTCCTGAGAGTCGACATCGAAAAACGAACCGATTGTACCCTCAGAGAAAACTTGCAAGCAAGGTATTTCAATATTCAATCATAACATACAATAGCCAAACCACCTTCATAATCGAATAATATCATACTGTCACATAATTACATAATTATAATGTAAGGCTGAACGTCTTAATGTTGCCTAATGAATCAGCTCACTGTTGGCAGTGTGCGACTGCCAGGGATATTAAATTCCACCCTTGCCGGAGCCGTTGGCGAGTCGTCCTTTCCAGAGTCCGGACAACGGCAGCAGCGACTCCTCGATTTCTTTGAAGCTCTGCTTGCGCGATCCAACAGATCCATAAGCGCAGATGAACAGGAACGGTTACTAGATAACCCTGTCGAGACGCTTGATAAGAGAGTTCGTTGACTCTGTCGTGCACATGAGCGAGGAGGCCCCGGCAGAGGCGAGTAGGACTCACCAATTGGTTTGTGATCCATTCCAGGTAAGCTTTGAGCTGTCGCAGGTTGACAAGGACAGTCTCCAAGCCCGCAACAAAGGTTTCTAGGCTTTCTTCTTCAACAGCTCTGGAATTTAGTCTTCGACTGGCAAAAATGCCCCATATTGAGCGTCTTGAAGTAGCTGCTTGGCGGCTTTGCAGAACTTCTGGAGGTTGCGTGATAGATGGTGATGGAGAGCTCCACGTCGAGTATAATGCTCTCCATTTTTGACAAAATGGACGAGTATTCAAGAAGTAGATTAGAAGATGCCAGTAGGTACACGCTGTCTAGACGTGATTCCGGATGGCACTTCTTCTTATAAGAAATGCCTTCTGACTGCGCTTAGAGTGATATGTCACCTCGTCTAGCGCATGGGAGATCTGATACAAATGAGCGCCATGATGTCAGGAAAGCAATTCGGCTAACCGTTCTCCCAATGAAACCGTGCGGAGACAGGGTTTGGAAGAGAGTAGAGTCAAGACCCCTGAAGTTGACAGTTGAATCGACTTCTGTTTACTCCCCCCAGGTGGAGGGTCGTCTCTGGATCTGCTCAGAAAACGTTGCACACTGGCCGCGGTTGAGCTTCAACATCTCAAGCTCAAGGTAGTGAGATTTCTACGTACTTGGCATGATGATACGCAAAAAACGCGTCGTCACCTAGTCCCTCGACCAACGTTAACACATTATGTGCCTGGTCTATTTGCTCAGATAAGAAGTTCAGAGCCGCCGCCTCGCTAGCGAGGGGATGTAGTGAAGGAGTAATCTTCACGTAGCTAGTCGCAGTCGATGTTGTGAGCTGCTCGACTATCGGGCCTATGAAACCACCCCCATGGTCACCCCGCACGGACTGACGGATATGTTAAAAATAATCTACCAGAATTTGAAAGCAGACTCACAGAAGAACTCATCATCATCACCTCAATCACAAAAGCGACGACAGCAAACCATTGAACGGTGGCAATCGTTGCATACAATATCAATGTTGCAACCGACAGGATCACCTGGTACACATGCGTCATGCACCGCGAGACACGCTTCAGGAAGCGCATAATCTCATCAATGTCGTCCTGTTCAGCACTCCGGCATTGTGTTGGTCCTTGAAGCGGCAGCGCGCGGTGGTGTGCGAGGGGCGTACGGTGCATGAGTGCGGGGACGCGCCGAGAACGGATAGCCAGAGGTGAGTCAGGTGAGTCGGGACTGAAGAGGCATTCGGCGGCCGAGTATATCGGTACGGTTGGGGGCGAGTGGTGATGCTTCAATGAGACTTGTGGTCTCAGCGTTAAAGGGTCCAATGGTGCGAGGGGTGGGCGAGTGCTTGTCATACCGTCCTGACGAGTCGTACTGTCAAAATAAGCAGCAGCTGCTCCAGTCAGCTGTGGGGTCGTAAAGCAAGACATTGATCAGATTACCCTCTGCCTCATATTTATTCAGAGAAGTTGGTGCTGGGAAGAGATCGAGGCAGACAAAAGACCTTAGTCACATCGTTCAAGAAAGCATGCTTCCTGCACTGGACTCCGGCGACCAGATGCAGTTGGCCAAAGTCAGTTTTGAACTGCACCTATTGTCACGATCTTTGCTATGGTGATGGACATGGCGCAAAGAGCAACTTCCCTGGACTCGTACTTCGTGACTCATGACAATAAGATAGTAGTCTAAATATGGCAGGAACGTTGAAGCGGAAGCAAATTGTTCAATGACACTTTGCTTCCGGCTTAGGCCCGCAAGTTAGTACTATGAGTCTGTTTGATCAAAGCTTTGTTGCCATCTGTCGTAAAACGATTATCGACAAAGCAGCGTGGAAAGTATCAATATGCCTGAAACCTTTTGCCTTCAAACCGCATGAGCTTGCTTGCCACATAGTGGCTCGATAACATTCGAATATCCATCGAGTCCGACCTTTCGGCACAATTGCCGCATCAGCTAGCTCATTTTATGCATAAAACACATCAAGAGTGCTAGCTATAGGCTTTACAATGCGGCATGTTTTCAAAGCACAAATACTCTTGGGCAATTCAATCCTATTAGAGCCACTGAAATAATTGCGATACAGTGCAAAAATCCTATGCATATACATACAAAACTGAGCGGGGAGGGCGTTATCAGATAATAAAAAAGCAGACGTGCCCCGACGACTACATAGACTGTGCAGAGGTCGAGTACAAATTGAAATCACGTAAGTACTAAAGTATGTCTGAGCGGTACTTTTCTTATATAATCTAGAAAAAATGCGTGTGGGCGTGAGTGCAGAGTGGATGAATGTGTTATGACGAAACAGCAATGCGATGGGAGAAACCAAGATGCAGCAAAGATGATGGGAGCTGCGTAAGGACGAGAGTTAAGGTGGAGAGACGAACGAAGGTGCTTAATCCTTCTTCTCCTCCTTGGTCTCCGAGCTGCTTTCTGAAGAGGCGTTCTCAGCATTCCGCTTCTCGTACACCTTTTGGAAGAGGCCAAGCGAAGCTTGTTGGGTCTCATTGATCTTCTCCCGGATCTGCTCAGCGGTAACAGCGCCGTCGCCAGCCTGGCCCTTGGCAGCAAGCTCGCGGAGCTCAGTAACAAGCTTCGTCACCTTCTCCTTTTCGGCGGCGTCAAGCTGGTCCTTGAACTCGTTCATGGCTATAGGCATGCATGTTAGCACAATGCGGGGATAAGGAAATAATTCGTACCTTTCTCGGTGTCAGAGCAGACGGACTCGCCCTTATTGCTTTCCTCGATGAGATCACGACGAGCCTTGTCGGATTCGGCGAACTGCTCGGCATCTGCAACCATGCGCTCGATATCTTTGTCACTAAGACCGGAAGACGAGGCAATGGTCATGGATTGATCCTTATTGGTGGCCTTGTCCTTGGCAGATACGTTGACAATACCGTCAGCATCAATATCGAAAGTGATCTCGATCTGAGGAACACCCTTGGGAGCAGGGGGAATACCAACGAGGTTGAAGTTGCCAAGGAGCTTGTTGTCCCGGACAAGCTCACGCTCGCCCTGGTAGATCTTGACCTCGATGGCGGTCTGGCATCAGCAGCAGTAGAGAAAACCTGCGACTTCTTTGTCGGGATGGTCGTGTTACGACTGATGAGCTTGGTCATGATACCACCGAGCGTCTCAATACCGAGCGACAGAGGCGTAACGTCAAGGAGTAGGATATCTGTAACGTTGCCCGCGAGCACACCGCCCTGGATGGAGGCACCAATGGCAACAGCCTCATCAGGGTTGACACCCTTGCTGGGCTCACGACCGAAGATGCTCTTGACCGTGTCGGAGACCTTGGGCATACGAGTCATACCACCGACGAGGATGACCTCGTCAATTTCACTGGCCTTCACACCGGCATCAGAAAGTGCCTTCTTGCACGGGTCAATGGTACGCTTGATAAGAGGTTCCACGAATTCTCCAGCTGCACGCGTCCAAGCCTCATGTTGATGTGCTTGGGACCAGATGCATCGGCAGTGATATATGGGAGATTGATCTCCGTCTGCGTTGTTGACGAAAGCTCGATCTTGGCCTTCTCAGCAGTTTCACGGATACGCTGAATGGCTATGCGGTCCTGGCTGAGGTCGATGCCAGACTCCTTCTTGAACTCCCCAAGATATGATTGAGCAGAATGATGTCAAAGTCCTCACCGCCAAGGTGAGTATCGCCATTGGTCGACTTGACTTCGAAGACACCCTTCTGCATCTCCAAGATTGAGATATCAAAGGTACCAGCCTCCAAGGTCATAGACGGCAATAACTGACGAATCAGAACGATCCAACCCATAGGCAAGAGCAGCAGCGGTAGGTTCATTGATCACCCGCAGCACTTCGAGACCTGCGATTTGACCAGCATCCTTCGTTGCCTGCCGTTGTGCGTCGTTGAAGTAGGCGGGTACAGTAATGACGGCGTGACTGGAGACGATAAGCTAAGATTCGTGCTACATGCAAGAACGACTTACTTGACTTTCTTGTTGAAAAAACTGTTCACAGGTCTCGCGCATCTTGACAAGAACCATGGACGACAGCTCCTCGGGAGACTAGAGGAGATAATGTGAGAACACAACAATGGATCCAGGTGAGGAAGAGACATACGTATTGCTGCTTCTTTGAACCGACTTCGACCTCCACCGCTGGCCGACCGTCAGATTTTTCCACGACAGGGAAAGGCCTACCTATCATGAGCGACCTTACATATTCTGTTAAACACTACACTCACCAATGCTTTACGTCTTCCTGTACCTCCTTGTCTTTGTATCGGCGACCAATCAACCGCTTGAATGCAAAGACTGTGTTGGCAGGGTTGACAACGGCCTGACGCTTTGCCGGCAGACCGACCAGACGTTCACCGTGTTTCGTGAATGCAACAACAGAAGGTGTTGTCCGGGCACCCTCGGAATTTTCAATCACACGCGCCGTCTTCCCCTCCATGACGGAAACACATGAGTTCGTCGTACCCAAGTCAATACCCACGACAGGTCCTATAATGAAAATGGGCAACTTGAGCCTGGCTGTAGAGATATGAAGCTCACCGGAAACTTTGGTATTCATGTTCCTCGCGATCGAAGACCGCGGGAGGGCCTATCGGAATGGGTTGTCAATGCATCGGACAGTAAAATAATTCAACTACGCACGGCATAGTTGCCAGTGCGGGCAACAGCACTGCGGAAGGAACGAGCTACAGTGAACATGGAGGAAGAGGTCGAAAAGGTGACTAGCAAATTGGACACGGTGATTCAAAATTTTAGGGTGTCCGCGTAACGCTTACATCAGCTACAGAGTCCGAGAAACGTGGAACGTTCGGGATTCTGGCAAGCAACTTGAAAGCACTAACTTTGAAGTACTGGCTTGATTTTGTCGCAATCCATACATAGGACGTTCTTCAACATTCAAACGATCATCATTGTGATTTTGCAAGTGATTTTGGTGAGTTGGGAGTTAAACAATTTACTAGGTCACAGTTTCTCTCTCTTACTGTGAAAGTTCCCGGCACCTGATTCCGGCCTTCTACGCATTGTGCGGAGCGGTAGAACAGCGCCGCACCTCCTTGAGTTCAACTTTCACCTTGAAACCTTTGAGATTATGTCTGGCAGCGCGCCAAAAAGTATCGGAAGCGAATATGGTGCCGTGCGCGCCAACGTTGACATCAAAAGCTCAATACGTATCTGAAATCACATGCACCGGTTGTCGCTGCTCCCGTAGAGGTGCAGCAGTTCAAGGTGCGGTCACAATCTATCGAGGAGAGATTGCAGATTAATTGGCAGGACAGTTTGGACAGGTACGCTCATGATTCAACGTGCACAGGCTTGTGTGACATCGGGTTATATAGTCAAATCCCACATACTTCCTGACCGACGCAAGGTATAAGCTTGTCCTCCGTCAGATATCAGGTCCCATTTAAATTGTGCCTTTTCAGCGCGAAGCGATTTGTGTTGCGCAAAAAGCCAGCGGGCCAGCTGTTGTCCTCGACTGCTCACCAAATTGAGCGTGAATACCGCATGCTGAGTGCATTGCATCGATACAATACCAGCCCGACCACAAAGCCAGAGCAGATAGTCCCTGTCCCGCAACCCTTTGTCCTGTGTGAGGACAATAGCGTTATTGGCACTCCTTTCTATATCATGGAATACCTCGAAGGGCGAATATTCACGGACACCAGAATACTGGAACTGCCGCAGCAGGATCGAAGAGAATGGTACTCTTTATCATCTCTTTCTTGTATTAAGATGCTAAGCCTGATTACCCCAAGCTGGCTCTCAGCTGTCCGGTCGTTGGCAGCATTGGCTTCTCTCGACCCATTCCAATTGGGCCTCGAGAACTTTGGACCGACGACTGATTACTTCCCCCGTCAAATCAAATCCCTTACACGTGTATCGGTCACTCAGTCTCAGGCTATAGATATCGAGACAAAAAAAGCGACAGGAAATATTCCGTATTTTGAAGAAATGATCAGTTGGTACCAGAGGCACCTCCCGGACGAGAGAAAAACTGGGCTGCGGATTGTCCACGGAGATTACAAGCTTGACAACATGATATTCCACCCAACAGAAAACCGGGTAATTGGCATACTAGACTGGGAGTTGTGTACTCTAGGTAGTCCAGTACGTCCACCGATCCGTGCCTTCTGCATCTTGACCTGAGTTCACTGCGTAGCTCGCTGACCTCGCGAACCTTACCCAACCATGGGCAATCGACGCTCGCCATATACCTAAGGGCTCCGTAATCACTGAATTTACGATGATCAAGTCGTTCAAGAATGCTACAAACGATGTTCCTATACCCTTGGAAGACCTTGAGCGCGAGTACTGTAGGCTGACCAGCCAGCCATATCCCATCAAGGAGATGGTCTTTGTCCGTAGTTGGATGCTCTTCCGAGTACGTACTATACCCTGGTACGGGACAGCATATCTTGACTTGGTTATTTTTAAGCTTGCTATAATCACGCAAGGTATTGCTGCGAGATATGCGCAGCGGCAGGCAAGCTCGGAAAAAGCTTTCATTTACCCACAATTGTTTCCTTTGGTTGGTCGATTGGCAAAGTCGGTCTTAGAAGATGACGGATCCACTACTGATGTAAAGCCAAAACTATAGTATTATTCGTCAAGTCCGTGTTATATATAACCTATGCAGGGAAGGACGTTCTGTATCTACATATGTGA
>NW_024538953.1:0-16891 GCF_016647635.1 Suillus subaureus
CATAATTTGGAGTCGTGCGATTGTTCATGTCACCGATCTTCCTCCCGAACCAGCGAATATATCGTAGTGCTGATGCTACGAATGGTTCGTATCCACCCATTGCGTCAAGTAGGTTGTGCAGAGTAGGCAGAGCAGATGGTACCGGAAGCGCACCCATGCACGTTGTAACGATTCCGACCATAATCCTCCTCACGTGTCCCGGCATTTCATCATCGGCGCCCTCCTTCCCAGCATGCCGAAAAGATGCGTCATGCCGGAGCAAATCCTCATCCTTCAATTTCCCGATATAAAGCCATAGCTTCGCAATGAACTGTTGAACAGCTATGTTTGTCTGGATCAGGTGCTGTCCTGCGGCGGAGACTGATATCTGCGAGAGGGCACGAGTTGCAATGGAGATTGCATCTACATCGCAGATGTCGAAACCTTTTGGAGGGTCCCTCCGGGGCGGGAAAGGTAGAAAATGCCGATACATGAACTGCAGCCATGGAAAGAGAGTATCCCAACGTCGCACTAGTGCATCCGTAATCATCTTGTCCGCAAGACTTTCGTTGAGAACTCCACGCAAGCTAGCACATGTTTGTACGATACTCATCAATGACAATTTGGCCAAAATGAGGACTTGGGCATCATCAGTCGGTAGAGGTTGATCGGGGATCACAGCTGGATCCAGATGGGTGTAAAAGATAGGGAGCAATGCCATGTTCGCCTCAACATCGGTGGAATTATCGACCCAATGGTGGAGTTTGCGGAGATCATGCACCACGCCTTCAAGGGCTCCGTCTGTTGAGCGCTGGAAAGAGCCAATTGACATCGTCTGGAGTGATACAGGAGATTCAAAAATTGGATTTACCTGGATACGCTTGGGCAAAGATTTCAGAGCGGTTCTCTCTTGTGCAGTTAAGGACATATTGGTAGCTTTCAGTACTGACAATGGACAATCGGGGCATTGTGAAACTAAAATAGCTGTCAATGGTCCTAGTAACGTTCTCCGCTGCGGCTGCGGCATATCGTACAGACACATGAAGTCTGTGCTTGAAAATGCTGTGATGAGCGCTTACCTTCTCGCTAGTAAGCGCCCTGATTGTTGGGCAACGATGTTTTGATTCAACGAGCCATCAACCAAAAGTTGTCCAAAGCCTGCAGGTTTCCCGCAATTCAGTAAGTCGCACTGGACCCGAAGGGCTTTTTAGGTAATTACTAAATTCAGGACCGAATTCGAGATCTTTCTCCCGGGAACAACATTATCGACGACGAACTCCTCACCTTGAGGTGCTCGTTCACCTTATCTCAATGATACCTGTAATCGGAAGTATGATAACAGCTAAACATCAGACACTGCTATCTTCGAAAGCTAGAAAGACGATGAGAGCAAGAGGAATATTCGATAGTTGCGTCCGCGAGCACGAGATCATGATGAAGGTCGTTTACGCCAACCATCAACCCAGTATAATGATCAAGCTTCGTCAAGACCTGAGAGGACCAACTCGACAGAAAATGAGCGTGATCTATGTTGCAGTCAAGCCTGAAGCTGAGGAAGCCTTGGATTCTGAGTTCGACGCAAATAACCCGTCACCGTGATGTCGCTCATAAATCCAACTTCTTGTTCAAACAGTGCGTCTTTTGAGCCTTCGTCGCGGCGTGCAGAAACTGCCGGAATATAGGCTCACCATCTTCTTTTTAGAGTCAACATCACACTCCTCGGACTCTCCCTGACCCGTCCATTCAACTCGACTGCACCACGTCATTCAACCCTCTTACCCGCTCAGCTTGGGTCTCAAACTCCGGTGATGCTACCCTCTCATAGCACCGTTGGTTCTTTTGAAACGGAGACCTTTCCAGCAGTCATCCCGGTTAGTTGGCTAGACAAGTAGATAATAATGAAGGGCAAAGGTTCGTTGTTCTCTTGTGCTGCTCCGAACATCTCAATGTGCAGGACTCACATTCGAAGAGGTCATTGCAAAATGTGGTGCAGAGCGCTAGCAGTTCAAGTTCGATCATGCAAAGGTGATTGCTGCTGCAAAAGCAAAGGGCCACTTTCAAAGAACAAGGTCGCGCCATTACGCCGGGTATTTCGCCTGACATGCGGATAATTGCCTTTGCTTTGGCCTGGAAAAACTTCTTTAACAATCACCTGTGAAAATCACGCCACAGAAAGAAGATATCGGCCTCGAGCATCTCCAGCCAGTGTACGCCTGGGTCCGAAGGTAGGCGGGATGCTATTAACTATGAACTAGCTGATTATAAATATTGTCCCCAGGCAACGACAGCCAGATAGATCGCCCGAAGCTTCTACATACACAGAACAATGTGACACGTCACCGAATCCATGGGGACGTGGATGCAAATCCACTAGCCTCTGTTCATCGCACGATCAGGTGGACGTTGTGGTCGCAGTTGGTGTTAAATTTTGCAGAACATTCGAAATTCGCGCCGTCCAACACATCCCCGAATTATCCATGTCTTGTTCAGAATCTGCACCGCTACTCGAAAATGGTGGCCATATGGGTCATAGGAACCTCCCCTTTTCTCGTGTTGTCAACTTCATGAAAGGCGAGGGCGAGCCATCATGGACAGAATCGTTCAAGTTCTTTATTTTTGGGACATGGTTCAATATCCTACTCGTATTTGTACCTTTAAGCTTCATCTCACACAACTTGGACTGGGACGTTGGCCTTGTGTTTTTGTTTAGCTCTATGGCCATCGTGCCCTTGGCTAAGGTGGCAACCACTCCTATCATTAGACTCTTGGAAGACTGACATTGTCTTTTTTAGCTGTTGGGCGAGGCAACAGATCAGTTATCTGTCAAATTAGGAGAAATAATCTCAGGTCTCCTTAATGCATCCTTTGGGAATGCCTTGGAAATTGTCGTTGGTGTTGCTGCTTTACTCAACGGTTTGTCCACTGCTCTGAAGTTGTCCGCAAGTACTCACGATAATCCTAGGTCAATTGCGGATTGTTCAGATGTCTGTGAGTGTCTTCTTATAGTCACTATTTGCGATAGAATGTCCTTGGGTCAGATGATTGGATCGATCTTGTCAAACATATTGCTCGTCCTTGGTTGTTCGTTTCTCGCCGGTAAGGGACATCTGCTTTTGAAGGAGAGTACGGGCTCACCCGGTATAGGTGGATTATATCATACACAAGGATTTTTCAATGGTACTGGAGCTCAGATGTGCGTCCTCTGTATTTCTACCCTTTAAATCCTTGGTTGAATTGCAATATTTTTTCAGACCTACCTCTGTAAATTATCCAACTTATTCATTACAACGACAATTAACCAAGTCTAGCTTATGACTCTGTTATGCATCAGTACGAATATCTTCTCCAACTTGAGAGTTTCGCTAATATTTCATAGCGCTTGTTGTTCTTGCGGCATATACAAGTACTACAGACGCTGGAATGCAGAATCGTTGCAGTGATCTCGATGAATGTCCCACTGCGGGTCTTCTCTTTATCTCCAGAGGAACTGCCATATTGCTCCTAGGGGTTTACTGTGCCTACCTTTGGTTTCAGGCATGTTCTAATATCTTATTTCTTCAATGTGCTCATCCAAGGGTTCAGTTAAAAACCCATCCCTTTCCCTTCATCGCACCTTCTTCACCTACGGCTGAACAAAACAGTGAGGTAACGGTAGCATTGGCAGAAACGGAGGAAACGGAACCTCGCATGGGAACAGCCGCTGCCGGTGTTGCGTAAGTTTGGTTTCGTCATTTATTACATTAAATCCCTACCCTCGTTCGTTAGACTTTTATCGGTCACTTTCATTACCGCATTTTGTGCTGAGTATCGTATGTGTCCCACTTTGTTCCCTTGGTTTCATGTTCAACTGTTCAATTGTGCCAGTGGTTGCCTCCATCGAGGCGACTGCAGTCCGCTATTCCATCCCGGAGGCCTTTATTGGTGTTATCTTGTTGCCGATCGTAGTATGTTTCAAGTTGTATCCGGCTAACTGCCTACCAACATCGTTTGTAGGGAAATGCCACAGAACATGTCACTTCAGTCTGGATGGCAATGAAGAATAAATACGAGCTCACCATCACCATTTGCGTTGGGAGTTCGATTGTAAGTGTAGACCATTCATCATAAAATTATGATTGTACTCACTCTCGGACAGCAAATTGCCTGCCTCGTAGTTCCACTTCTTGTGATCGTCGGTTGGATGTACGACCATGTATTGCATCTCGCGAGATGTTATTCTCACTGTCCTTTTTGTTAGCGTCGGCCAACCCCTGACGTTGCACTTCCACAACTTCGAGGTCTGTTTATTCAGAATACATTACGCGTATTACCTAAGTTTCTAACGAATCTTCAGACAGTCGTCCTCTTTGCATCTGTCTTTCTAGTCTATCTATTGCTCATGTCAGCTTGCCTTTCACCACATAGCAACTTCCCTCTCGTTGACTTGACTCACTTGTTTTAGGGATGGAACTGCCAATTATCTGGAGGGTCTTATACTCCTTACCCTGTATTTGGTCATCGCCCTCGCATGTAAATTACCCATTGAACCCTTTAATCACCTTCTCATCGCCATTAGTTTGGGTAACCTGAGATACCACCGATTATTGCCATTATTGGCGACACTAACATAGTCAATTGCATGACTTCATCGAAGGGGAGCATCATACTATTATCCAAATGTGAAGGATCATGTGTAAGATAGGGCTGTCCTCCTGTCCGGTTGTGATCAACCATAGTGCGGGAGAGTGTGAGACCTTGGCACCCATTGAATGTAGTTGCATAATAAGCGAGTCTCATGTTTTAGAAATGATGGTATGCTGAAATCAAATCGGGAAGGTGTTCAAGAAACACCATGTCAGGAGCCAAATATCAAAACAGCTGTAGTGCTGTGTAGTCTTGATGCAACAAGGAAATATCGTCTACGTCTTGTAAAACGAAGAGGCTGTAGAGTTTTGATTTTTCGTAATTTAATGAATGTGTTATGACTCAGGGACAATTCCCATTACACGACGTGGCCTCAGTTTTTTCTAACTCCAGTATAAGACGTGATTAGTTGGTTGTTCGACAGCAGCCCAATCAGACAAGCATGACAAGAGACTAGTCCTTCGATTTGACAGAGCAGCGGCTATCAGTTAACTCAACACAAAAAACATTGACGCATTGCTAATACGGAACTCTGCAGGCCTGAACAAAACGGTAACAAACTGACGACTGTCCATAGCTCCTCTCCCACATTGCAACCACCTTCCGCCACCTTCAAAGCTCAGGCGTTGATATTGATGGGCGTGCAGCCGATGTTAATGAGCCCGGACTGGAAAGGTAACTTTAAGAAGTCTGAAATGGAATATAAAGGCTGAATACGTACATATTGATTGTTGCTGCAGCAGAGTGGCTCCTGGGAACAGGTCGCGCCAGCGCCAGTGCCAATAACGGAGATTGGGGTGCAGCTAAGACCGACACGACCGAGGATGTTCATGTCAATGGGAATCGTTCCATGTGCCGTCGCATTCTTATTGTACTCATCGACCTATTGTTGGATTTTAAGCATGATTTACGAAGGATATTTAGCGCTATGAAACCCACTGTCTGAGTCTCTTTACAACACTGAATGTTGCCTGTGTCGCACTGGTTGCTTGCCTGGCGGCGAACAAGGGGATTGGCAATTGCGAGAAAGCAGAGAGACGCTATGGACAAGAGACGAACAAACATTGTGCAAGACTGAAAGGCGAACTTTGACTAGGTGGTGATTTGGGGCGGTGGGTGATCAAGGAGCTGATGGGCAACTTGAACTGAGGGAGAGCGGGCGGAACTGCCAGATTTTATATCTGCAGACAGACCTTTTGACTTCGGAATCTCATTGCAGTCACCGAAGCCCCACCCTGTCGGCAAAATAATTTTAGTTGATGCCGACGGTGAATGTACATAGGTGAACATTCTACATTGCGATCGGAACCCGCCCCCTGTGTTGGTTGGGCCGTCGATCGATCGAGCTTTCCTCTTGGGCATACAGGTCTGTGAAACTGTACTGCAAATTTCAATCTTCCGAGCTCTCCGACCCACGGTGTTGCAAGAAAACCCGAGGGGACTCGACATTTAGCTTTTCCCTCTCCACGTTTGAGCTGCATGGAAGACATAGAATAGACAAGTATTGGTACTGTCTAGTGCCGCAGCCACACCTCCATAGGACCATGACTGCGAATATGCTTAATAATGATACAAGACTTGAATTAAGATCTTGACGTTCGGTGATGTCCATACCTGTCTTAAGAGCCTCGATGCACATATGTAGTCATCGCCTGCAATAAGTTAGAAGGTGCCACATATATAAGTATCTGGAGTAGCCATACGGTGACTCGTAATTAGTACTCACAAATTGAAACATGAATGTCCCTCGGTAGACCCCTCAGCGGGGGCATTGAATCCCCCCAATCGGAGGGATATCTTTGGGCTTGGTTTTTGTGTTGACTGTCATTCCGAGTTGGGTGTACTTGCACTGCATAAAAGATGTCCGAAGATTACGAACCTCCGAGGTGAAGAACCATCTAGAAAGGATATAGCAAGCTGGAAGCACACCTACGTCGTGCCCAACGCCATCAAGTCGGTCCGTCTTCGTCGTCTGATATACTGCAAGTGCTTAATACAATGACCGCCAAATCCGGGTTTCCCTGAAACTTGGCTGAAATCGACGAAATGATCTATACCATTAAGACTTTGCCATGGCTTTTAAGGAAGATACTCGCTAGTTAAAATGTGACCCTGCAGTCACGGTGGCGGCGTGTCATTTTAGCATGACTACGAGTACTGATATTGAACTGGAATCTACTATCCAGCAACCTGTGTTAGTAAATCTTGTTCATGAGATCATTCATGAAAGTGGAAGAGTAGCATCTAAGTAAGCCCCCAGCGGCAGCCTGGCTTCTAGTTTCTTGTAGGCTGATTTGAGGCAGCAGAGTTTAATTAATTACTTCAATTGATAATTTATTACGTACTTGACATTTCCAGGCCGCAGTTGCCGACCCTCTTGAGCAGACTCCAAGTTCAAAGTTGATCTTGAGCTTAACCATTGAAGAATTCTGCTTTGTTCGGTACCGAGCGATCATCATTAACACTGAGTGTTACTGCGTGTGGACATCGCAATCCCGAAACTTTCAAAGCCTTCTCTCGAACTTTTTTTCGAATGGTTAAGGTTAACTCAATACCACTTCAAGGGAACCTGACTAGGGTATGAAGGAATTCGACGCAGCTATCGGGACAACGCATGGATATCATCAAATGAGCCGATACTGGCTTGATATTCCTGATCAGTGACAGTAATTTTTGGAGCGATAGAAACGAAATCGAACTTCAAGCTACTATATACGAATTTGTAGGCCGCACAAACAAAACACATGTCCTTGACATCCATTTACACGAATGGTGAGTTGTAGCCCCTCGTCCACATGAAGCTTGATTGGTTACAGTGTAGGCGTCCTGGAGCACATGAAACCTGTCGAACGCCTGGTGAAGGGGGTAGTTACGGGTTTGCCGTTGTATAGGTCCTATAGGACAATGTTGCACAATGCACTTGTACTATCATACCGTATACGAGCCTGGCCCATAGTGGGCCACTTCACTGATATTAATAGGTTGGCCCACTTTATTAGCCGTGCCCCATGGAGTCTCTCCCCATTTAGCGTGTCAGATGTATGTACTAGTATTCGGTGGGATTTGCACCAGCTCACTGCTAACCATATCGTCAACAGCTTGGAACCATCATGCCCTGCTGCGCACCCGCTTAGACTTGAGCTTGATCTACGGTGCCAATATCCTTACACCCATTCTTGTCCGACCACTCATTCTGCCCATTTCTCTGCCCATCCTCCAAGTTAGTTTGTCTCTCGTCTCTACGTCGCACCACCATGCCCGGAAGCTTGGAGTGTTGCTTGATCAGACTCAAAGGTGATGCAACTTTGGTATTCATTCTAATTTTATCTCATGGTCTTCACCCACAGCCGTCAGCGGACAAAATACATAAGCGCCCTCTTAGCGTATCCACGCAGGCATTTACGTAGCCATTAACCTCGACTCAAGGAGGCGCTGGACACTAGCCATCCAACTTGAAGGTCCATCGTCTATGGTGATATTCTGACCGTGTAAAACCTTCTACCGAGACTCGCTGGCGTGATTCCAGTACTCATCGTTTATTTGTAGATCACCACACACGTCATCACCGGAGATCGGAGCATCCTTTGAACTCGGTTGAATGCTAGGCCATAGGAAACTTATTGGAATACTTGAGACATCATGGAATAGGCTGCTCGATCATGGAGATGAACCATTTGGTGAGTGATCTGCTTCCTATTCATGTATTTCCACTAGCTTCCCGTAGAGCTGACCTTTCCACCCATTGATGATACCTGCCCCGCTCTCACATTAAACGTCGCTTTTGTGCACGATTATGGGCAGGACGATACAGTGCTTAATGTGAGTGATGCCTAAACCGTGGTATGGGCTCTTGGAGCACGCAAAGTGCAGTTAACCTTTGAATACAAGATTGTTCGATGTACTGATGCAGACCCCGAATACACGAGTAAGAGTGGTGTCTCGCACCTAAGCGATGCTGTAGAGGATCTTCAGTTAATTCTAGACCAGTGTCCAGTCGGCCACCCTGACCACGCAGCTGCTCTCAGCAATGTCGCATGAGCTTAAGGGTATGCTCGAAAGAATCTTCAAGACATAGTTTCACCATCTCTCTATTCCGGGACACGCTTGGGTTGCGTTCGCACGGCCACCCGGATCACGCATCATCTCTTTATCAACCTACTGAAGGGCTGAAATGGTGCCACATCTATCAGGATACTACCGCTGATCTCGCCGAATCTGCTTAACTGGCGAACTTTGCATCTGATGAAGGTATCCACCTTCGACGAATCTCGTTTCAGCTCTGTCCTCTAGGTTTGGCGGCTTCTCATACGCTCCGCTTCCATCACCATGGTGCATGTCTAAATGTTGACATAGCCATCTCTTTGTACGAAGTGCTGCGCCTGACTGACACGAATCTAGTGATGTATTATTGGACAGTCTAGAGGGTGCCCTCCTTTACCGTTTCAAGCAATATGACGACAATGATATTGATGCCAGTCAGAGAACTGGACTGAACTGATGTCCAGACGTGTATTCACCAATTTATGCCAAGCTATTGAACAGGCTCTGTCATTGAAAAATATGACATGCGCTCGCAAATCATGTTTGGCAGCATGCACTATACCTATTTCATGCTGGAGTGAGCGTTTTGGGTGATGTTTACCTGTCAGATTCTCACTCACTAGCATGAGTTCAGTGTGCTTGTTACTGAATGTCTGTTACAGGAATTATCTCGCACTCTGTCAAGCTTGAATAACAAAAACAGAATACACTAGCAGAGGTGAATAATTTTGATATACATCTATATAATGTTTGCTGCCAAATTCCAACCCATCATTATTTCCTGGAGTCAGGGACTGCACTAAACAATAAACGATTTTCATTGGCTGACTACTTCCCAGCGCCACTGTGATTACATAACACAAATCTGGCAGCAGCCGCCACGACCACGACTGCGAACTGCTATTTATGAATTGGTGCATCAATGACTCTAAACTCCAAGGATACCTTGCTTAAGGCGCTACAACTGTCGCCTGACCTTGACGATGAGGCATTTAACCTCACATTATAGTTGGAATTTTTGTCTGAGGCGATTCAAAGGCAATCGGCAGAGACATCTCCGCCATAATAACAGTTGCAGTTGATGATGAAACACACCAGCCATCTCTCAAGACTGTGTATGATAATATTCTTCAATATCATGAGGGTCCAGCCCTTCTTGTGAGTAACTTATTCCATCCTCTATCGTATTTCAGAGCTTAATGGACTCCCTGTAGGAACCTCTCGACGTCCTGCCTGATCTCCTTCGGTGCCACCGTAAAGAGGCTGTTGACCTCATTAGCCTGATTTCCGAAAACAGCAGTCCGAAGGAGGTGTTGATTGTCATCCAGGAAACCCTGGAACAGCTAACCCAGCTAGCCTATGAAGATGAAGCTGAAGAGGAGCATGCTCCTGGTTCTGTCCAGTGTCTCATCAACGTTATCGTGTTGTCTACAAAATGTAAGTGTATTACAGGTGTCGACCGAACACTCACATCTTGGGGCCTCACAGCTGTGCCTAGATTAACTCTTGGAAAGAGGACTGCGCTGAGCATAGTCTCACCCTTGGTTTCTGGTGTCAGTTCAGCGGTTTCTTCGCTAGGAAGTCACTTCACGCGGGACAGTGGGCGTTCATTACTTGCAGGGGTCTCTGGCATGTCGGAGGCATTCTACACATGGATCTTCAAAACAGGCAACGAAGCAAATGTTGCAGAGGCGAGGGTCTGTCTACAGCATTTGCGATAGATGGCTTTGCAGACTCATTAACTTGCAGAAAATTATCAAACTACTTCTGGACACAACTGTTTCGGCTTGTGCGTCGTGTATCAGGGCATCGCTATGTGCCAGAGCTTTCGAGATGCATTATCCTCGTCTTATACTGTCTTCTGCAGTTGAACCCGAGTGGCAAGAAGGGGAGCAGGCCATTCTGAGCGTACTGGTAAGTCAGAGAAACCATGGAATGACATATATTCTGAATCGTATTAGACTACCCTTCAGGCAATGACCCTGTCACCACAGGATGTCTTGGATGATCCGACAATGAGTTCTCTAATTATACTTGCTCACGAACAACAAAACCCCCTACCCAAAGATCTGTCCTCCAAGTTGCATTCGATGCTCATGACTTCAATTCAGATGAATTTCGCCCTCGACGAGTCTCTCTTTCTTATCTTTCGCTGTGTTACGCAAGATCGCACACAGCCCGACTTCCCACCCGACCTTGCCACGTCGCTATGCACCGTTCTTCCCGCTTTGGCAAGCACCCATCTTGACCCATTCATCAGGCATTTCAGTCTTCGACTGATCGCACTCATTCTTGCGCAACTGCCATCTGTGTTACAACAACAAATCTTGATAACCCTAGCATCTGACACGGAGCTTCCTCAGATGCGGGCGGCCGCCATTGGTCTTCTTAAGGAATTTGTCCTAGAAGCACTGCAGGTCCCCGCATCGTCAGGAGAACAAAACATCTTTGCGTCACCACTGCTTATAAGATCCTTCGGACCGATCCTGTTCAGGACAATGCCGTTTGATTATTTGTCGACGATCCGGGCGGCTGGCGACATTGAGAAATCCTTGGAGCCCTCTCGGATCGCAGAGGTGCTATCATTTTACTACGTATTACTGCAACGGGACAGGGACAACAAGGTACGTTGTTTTGTACACCAACGCAAATAAAACTGACGATATCTCAGACTGGTATACGAGACCCGGATAACATCGCGAGCGTAGAATCGTCGTTACTGCGGCCTTTGCGCTCTTTTCTGGAAAAGTGGTCGAACGGTACGAGGATGTCGTATTTTTATGACATACAGCATGACAGATTCTTCTACAGCTAAGCCTATTCTTTCTTTAATCTCCCTGCAAATTGGCCTGGAAAGAATAGACTATGCTGTACAGATCATCCGAAGCCGGTAATTAAGTAATACACTAGGCTACACTAGGTCGCCGAGTGGAGTGGGATGATTTGGATGAGCGTCGAGTTCCAAATTAGTGTTTTTGCTTGTGGTCTTCTATGTAATAGTGGTGCCTATAGATAATAATCGTGATTCACTATTTCAGAACTTCCGACATACCTGATTTGTGCCTGATATCTTCGAGCACCTCATATCCACTGTATTGGAACCCACTGCAAGTCCAATTCAACATGAAAAACTTGGTATTACTACTAATTGGATCGCTTATGCTCCGTCACCGTCACTGCCGCCGCCGCCGATAGTATTGTGGGTAGAACTGGCAGAATCGCAGATTTTTTTGATGGTACTAGAACTTCATGTCTATATATTGAAAGGAAGAATAATATATAACTTCGAATTAATGTTGAATTCCAAGTCCGATCATCGTTTGGGTAAACGCCATGGTTAGCGCGGACCGTTGCGAGCGTCTTGACTCTTGAATGTGCTGATTCCAGTTAGACTGGTGACTGAGGCAAACCGTAGATTCCAGTACCAAGGAAACCGGCTGACTAGTACTTAGTCATTGTAGAGAGTTATAAAGTACGTACACTAATCTGAAAAACTGTCAGCGTGTAGTGCATCCTGTACTGCATGTCTTGGAGTTCTGCCACATGTTGTTTGGGAGGTTATGCCATCTGCCTGGCCCGCAGTACCAGTTCTGCCCTGCCACATGGCGGAATGGCAGAGTTTTGCCCACAACAGCACAACCCTAGCTCCGTGGTTTAGCATCAAGGGATCTCTCCGAGTCAGACTTTGTGTTGTCCTTGTAGGTCACGTGCTCCAGTTGAATTTGCTGGGACAAGCGTGTATGTATACGCGATACCGGGACCTGTGTGTGCTGTTCTTGGCACTCCAATGCCACGTCGGGGGTATGGCTGAGCACTGGCATTGTGATGGATCCACGCCTCTGCCCAACGGTCTTCCAAGGGTGCGTGACAATACTGCCATGATCCAATAAATTTGCCGCACGTTATCTACCACACTCCACACTTCTTCTCACTCGAAGCACCTATTTATGAGGTGCGAAAGTATGGGATTTGATATATTTATCCATGGTTATATACTATGGGAATGACCCTTCACCCTTGAGATGGCTGCATTCAGTCACAAGGAGCGTGGATGATATCTCGGAGATTTCGATTTGCAATGAGCTGTTCGTGAGCATACATTATCTCAGTATAGAAGGTGCGAGCAGGGACCAGTAGGATGAAGTTATCATGGGCGAGAAATGGGAGCGACCCTAGATTGTGATTTAAGGTAAGAAAATATAAATATAGGCATAGCAAGACGGTACACGTTCCATAGTACATCGTACATCTAACTTGCAACTATCTTGACCGAGCGGTGCTTAATATTGGGTATTCTGATATTTGAGCTCCAGCTTTCGGAGGGGGAAGTAAAGTAGACCTGCAAGAGGGAATGCAACCTCGAAGCCAATATCACCCGAGGTGATGCCAATGGGGCCCTCATACCACAACTGGTTCATGCAGGGTATGATCAGGGCGAAAGACAGTATGACAGCTGTGATAGCAGCTGCTCCCCAGGGCAGACGCCCCGGAACATTCCAAATGGCGTGGTTATAGGTGCTGAAGTCACCTTTGCGGAAGTAATGGTGTTCGACAAGAACGATGGCGCCATACGCACTTGCCCAGTAGCCGATTAGTGAAAGGAAATCGGTCAATGTCGCATAGAATTTGTGGGCGCCCACGATCGATAAAGGCAATGCGCTGTCGGCGCCCGAGGGAAAAATTTGAAATCAGCCGATGACAAGAAAGGCGGTACAAATGGGAAGACGGACATTACCGTGCCAACGATCGAGAAGACATATCTTGGGACTTTTGACATGGCCGGGATCATCACTTGGAAATTGAAACACATAGAGTAAAGCGTGCACGCGATGTTGGCGGTGACGCTCAGACTGAGAAGAACAGTGAGGAATTTCCCAAAGTTACCAACCGGGCTGAGCATCGCCTCCAAGAGGCCGCCGACGTTTTGGTCCGCTCCGTAACCCTCAGCCCAGCTAGGAACGTTTGGTGCAGCAAGGACTGCTGCAGCTCCAAGGCACTCGAGAAGGACCTGGAGATAGGTCAGAACATGCTCAGGGAGTACCGGATGGAGAAGCTGACGTACGATAGGCACAATGTACCCCAGATATGCATACCAAAAGATCCTGGACCTGGAAAAACATATTTAAGCGTAACGCCACAGGGCGTGAAATGGAACTTACCGAGGAACGGTAGGCGAGTAGTACATCGTGAAATCGGATGCCATAGCCGAGTAGGTAATAACGAATCCAGCAATGACAGATGCGAAGCTGAAAATTGAAGCAGCAGATGCAGGTACCGCTGGTTGAACGTTGTACAAGTTCTTGCCACCCACGCCAAGTGCAACCAGGAATGCGATAAGAACTGGGAACCACGAAACACGTTCGTACCTGGAAACCGTAAAGCTATAACTGTGATGAATAGAGAATACCGCTTACCAGTTGAGTACTCTGTAGCCCATGAAGGAGATCTGGAGGTGTGAACATTGTGAATACAAAGAAATTCAAGAGTCACGTAAGAGAACGCACGAGGAGCGCAATGACGAAGATAATGACAATGCCGACACTGATACGGGTTAGGTAAGATAAACCGATTTTGTGGGATGCCATACGCACTCCCAACTCATATCACTAGACACACTAGCTAGTGCCTGTCCACCGAGTATACCATTGACGATATTGAAGCCACACAGGCCGATCAAATTGAGAATGGCGGGTATAATAATGCCAAAGTAGCTTGAACGAGGATCAGGCAGTAACAAATATGGAAAACAAACACACATACCCAAAGCTATATCTAGATTGAATCATCTGACGCATGCCAGTTTTGGGACCCCAAGTATTTCTGTGGAAGAGAAGTCAAGTAATGACCCGGTATCCATGTTCAGGAAAGTGTACGAACAAATATGCAGGTAACGCGCATGCCAGGATATTGAAGAATAAGATAACGAGACAGGAATCACGAAGTCCAAGTCCGAAAGAGATTGGACCGAGGGTTCCGGTAGAAAAGCTGGTTTATCTGTAAGAATGAGCTGACAGTCGAAATGCTCTGAAAACTTACGAGAGGATATTGAAGTTCATTGAGAACCAAACAAAGAAAATTTTATAGTATTGGGTGTCCACCCGCTCCTCTTCAGGAACTGGAATAGTGCCTATGAACGAAGATTAGATGAGTATTTGGTTGTAAGGAAAACCCACCTCGCTCCTCCACGCCCCAACTGAGAAGGGACTTTGCTAACGGGTGGGAGAGCCATCCATGCCTGTCTCCGGGGATGACCACAGAGAGATCATCCCTAGTAGACGCGGAATCCTTCTCAACGTCGGTGACTGAGTTCTTCTCGTGTAGATGATTGTCGGACATCGTGATCGTGGATATGAACGAGGGATGGCAATCGCAAAGCTTCACAAGGAACGCCCTAAATATAAGGATTGTGAGGCACCATTCGAGTTAGATATCCACGCCTTGGACGTTTCAAAACCACCGGGGCGGGAGAAGAGATCCCGATGATCATGTGGCAAAGGTACAAGATGTTTGGCAGTTTCGCCGAGCCGCTAACTCGGCATGCCATAACCAATTTCTGGGATAAATAGACGAATTTAGAAAGAAATTCATATAATTGTAAATTAACCTAACCTGGAGTTTTGTTTCCACGATCATTTTCCGCGAAATTTAGTCAACTCGTGAGACAATGCTTGCTTATTCGCGCTCAACGCTCTCGACGGCGACAACAACCTCGAGCTCACTGTCACTGACGATGGCAGTAGCCGTACAGCGCCCATTACGCGGTTCACGTGTATCCTCCTTCTATCCTGTCAAAGCTCTCCCATCCTTGTCCTCTCTCGATAGCGCGTTCCAGCTCCAAGAATATATTTCGCTTCTTATTCGTCTTGACGTCCATGATGTTAACTCAATAGTGTCTCTTCCGGGGAAAGCTGCTTTCAAGGACGCCGAAGAAAAGTCTTCTGATCTTTCTGATCAAGCTGAGCGTAAACCAGATGATCCTGAACGCAAAAGCGACATAACAGTCGACCGAGGTTGCTGGATTTACGAACAACTACGGTACCTATCATCTTTACTCACCCAGTTATTTATGCGTTAATTGTGTTCGTCCATCAGACGTCTCGCACAGGACCTATCTCATCCCCTCATCACAATGTTGCAGCAGGAATGTACTCGTAACACCTGTCCCGAGATGAAGGCGGGAGAGTGGTTGTATTTGTGTGTCGCACACGGTAATGACGGCGCTATGGAGGTTCGTTTGACTATCATTTAAAAAATTATGGTTCTTCTAACTGCTTATGTATATATCCTCAGCAATGCTGTGCTATTGATTACATCCTTCATACGTTAGATAGCGCAACCGCACTATTAAATTCACCTCGAGCTTTCCATCTCGGTACGTCACGATCACGTCTCATGGAATCTTTGTTGATATCCTCCGTTACACCGCCTTCAAACTCAACTCAATCATACGTACTTTTCGCGATAATCAGCCTTTCGATACCTCCTACCTCATATCGACACTTCTCTTCGCTTGCTCGTCGCCTTGGTAGAATATTTGCACATGCGTATTTCCACCACCGAGAAGCCTTTGAACAAGCGGAGGCCGAATCATTGCTCTACGCCCGCTTCCTGAAACTTACTAGTCAATTTGATCTCGTCCTACCGAGTTCCTTGTCATCCCCTCAGGTGCTGTCCTGCCAGGTAGAAAGGGACACGATGAGGATGTCGAACCTCCACGTCTTCTTGCAGCGGCCGTCAATCCGCTGCGTGAGCAGGAGGATCAAAATGCACCTACGACAGAACAAGCACAACCTCCGAATGTCCGCGAGAAGAGTCCTCCGGGACTGTCCAGTGACAGCCCGATTGGCACCGATAGTCCACGCCGGCTGGGGCGCAATCGCACAGACACTATGGTGTTCAGTGAGGCGTACAATGTTGCAGAGGAGCTTGCAAAAGGCGGCGACCATAGTGTCACCGAAAGCGGTTTTTGCATACTGCGCTATCTGCTGAGCCTGAGAGCTATTCGCAACCCTCATGGTCCGGTCAGCCGAATGAGTTCCCTCCCGACAAATTTGGGTTTGACGTCGAAGAGGTCCCTGTCGAAGAAGTGCTCGTCGACGAAGTGGCAACCGTCACCGGATCAAACTCTCCACCTCTAGACGATCTGTCCTTAACGTTGCTTGGGGGCTCCAGCTCACCTGCCCCTGCTGGGCCACCTGTACTGGAACACGAGGTAGAGACGATTCCAATTGTTGAAGAGATTGAGACC
>NW_024538954.1:0-16884 GCF_016647635.1 Suillus subaureus
AAGACAGAACTAAACACAAGCAAAAGCGATGAGGTGACAAAGCGAGAAATGACCGTCACCGGAAATTTCTGATAACGTCAGATAGATTGGGGATCGCGAGAAATCCACAACCGCCAAGATGAAACACAGGCTACAATTGGAATTAAGAAAATCGAAGGTGAGAATCTGATCACACGAACCTAGTGGGCATAAATGTTGAAAAGACACTTTAGGCAGAAAAAGAGAGGGTGCTTGCCAACATGAAGAGACGATTCGCAAGACGTGGCGGGCAACAAGAAGAGGACGTGGAGATGAATGTGGATCCCGCCCTCAGGAGCGCTCAACAGCAACCCAAGATACCGCAAAAGCCCCTGTCTGGAACACCATGCCTCAACACAACCAAAAGGTTCAAGAAGATACGCGGAACATCACACAGGACACGCCTAGTGTCACTGGTAACGGATGTAAGTGACAGATGCGGCGGGAAACCGCTTTTAAACATAGAACAAATAGCAAGATGACCCTGTGGGAAAATGCGCAGAAGAGACACCCACAGATACGTTGGTGGAGGGTTGTAAAGTCGACAACAAAGCTATGGTGCAGCGCAACGAGATATAATTTGGCCAGTGCGAGCGATTTTACACAGAGATGAACGAAGAAAAAAAAGGAGGAAGGTAAAGAAATAATGGGTCCTGTGATGCTCGGAGGGCCGTGACGAATCTACTACACGTATATCATTGTGGCCGCATCCGAGCCAGGCCTGGACCATAACTGGCAATTGCCAGTACAAGTAAGAGACACGCCACAACGCTGAGCATAACAATGTTCGAAACCACTAAGAACGTGGAGGGTTTGAAGTTGGCAAAGATACCTGCGAGAAATCCGAGCATGGCACCTATTACACTGACAGCAGGTTGATGAGTGACAAGAGTGATCGTCAAATTTTTACTTACCTCAGCACACAGAAAAAAGTGGGTATGCTTGTAATTATGACTAGCATCATCCTCTTCTTTCGCAGGTAATGCCCCTGTTCATTTGGCGATATTGAGTTAAGCTTACAGAAAATGAGGTAAACCGAACCGCGAATTCAAGAGAGCCCATCCTCTCGCCAAAGCGTTGCACCATCGTGCCCGCAAAAATGCAGCCGACGCCTGCAAGTAGGGAGCAAGAGCACAATGTCTGTGCAGTCTTCGATACACCCAAACCTGGAATGGTAAAAATTGCAATGTCCATAGCAATCGAAGCACCTGCCTGAGGTGACGAAATGAGAAGATGGTCTTGTTTGCAACGGCGAGATAGACTTACCAGGGTGATCTGATTTCTAGCTTGACTGCTGAAGTCGTCGACAAATCGTTGGACTTCTATGCCATTTACAATACCATCAACAGAAGTGTTTCTGATGCGTTCGACTGTGATCGGCATACATAACATCGTGACTGCAGCGCTGCTCACAGCAGAAAGAAGTTTATTCTTTTTGCGCCTCTCTCTCACCGCATGGGATCGGATGAGGCGAGCTTCGGGTTGGTTGTGGCGGTTCAGGTATTGATGATGGCCTATGTCATGCTTAATAGCAACGGCGAAGAAATCGACGTCGTACGTACGTAGTATGTATAATATTCTGCCTGATAGTTAGGAGATCAATATTCGAGTCGATCGTTTTCTCGAGGCTCACGCACAACAGAATACGACGCTAGTTTCTTCTAAGAGCCCATTTTCCACAAGCCCTTCTGCATCTTGCTCATCAAGGTACTTTGTGGTCGATGTACGGGTACATACCGATATCGGCCAGCTGTGCGACAATTTGATTCATTTGATCCAGTGTCCAGAACATCGAGGCAGCTGTCGACTGACTTAAAGTTATTGCTTCTGTTCCTTGCTCAGTGATTTTGATAGTCGTCGCGGTGCTATAACCTTACCTCCAAGATAACAGCCGATTTCTCTCCGTAAGCGTCTCACCACTGACGTTTCCATTCGACAACTGTGCGGAAAAAATTCAAAGTGTCTCCTGACAAGTAGCAAGAAACGTTCGGGTCAGATCGTTTCCATCAGGAGACGACCTTCGAGATTACTTACCAATATTGCGCCTCAAGTTCGAGTCCTGCTTCAAACTCGTAAAAAACAGCTCATTGAAAACGATAAAACGCACGAACTCTTGTGAGGCCATTTGCTTGGAATGACACACTCGCGGAAAAGAATGTATCCATTCAATTCCTCTAACCAGGCGATGATGCGCTGATCGGGCACAACGTAGTAGTATTGGAATCGTTTTTCTCCCATAAACGTCGTCGGGTAAACAACGAGAATCCAACCGTCTTCCTGTGCCGCAGCGCGTGATGCATCAACGAAATTGTCGAGCATCCGTAGATCCTGATAATTCCTCAGATTCATAGACGTATATGTTTTCTAAACATTCAGTCGGTGAGTACATCGTAAAGTTGACACAACAGCTGCTCACCTTTTTGTGGTTATAGTAATACGTACCTCCCAAGGGATGGATCAACTCCTGCCAATCGTCAAACGTCGGGGGCCTGCTGACGGTCGTTAGACCGATACCCACAGAAATAAAGGCGACCGACCTAGGGTCACTGATTTGCTTCTGTTGAACCATCGTATTCTCAATTTCATCTTGACTAAAAATAAAAATAATTTGGACTAAGCATTTTGCGCGATATCATCTGTAACTCACAGCATTACTACTTCGACATACCGGGGCAGCTGTGTTGGCCAAATGCCAATACCACGGTCAAGCAGCGTCATCTGTTGTTGAGACATTGAGGTCGCCTAAAATACCACTGTCAGAGCGTCGAAAGGTGCATCGTGACTGAGCATACCTTGCTTCCCCGATATCAATGTCCGTAAAGCTATAGTAGTTGTAAAGGTTACCAATACGCCACCTAACTTCCCAGTTAGTAAAAATCGTTTCCGCTCTTAATTATGTCAGGTTTGCTTTTTTGGGAGCACGAGCCGGCCGGGTGGCTGGGTCAAGGCATAACGTTTGTTGTTTCCCTTTTTTAGAAAAGTTCGCTAACGCTCCGTAGATATGCAATTATCTCGCTCTATTTCTGTCCGATTTTCTTGAATCCTGAAGCTTGAAGATTCGCAAGCAGCATAAAATGTGCGTGTGTATAACATTTGAACTGATCCAGCGCCATAAATATGAGAACCATATCGATTCAGATTCAGATTAGCAAGGTGTATGGGTACTAATTATACAAGATGATGTTGATAGGGTATTACACAGCAACTCTTGGTACGCGACTGTATGTATGTCTATAGGTATGTTATGTGTACATCATGGTATGATACATAGCTTGCATATTGCATGATTGGGCATCCGGTTGCAGTGGTAATGTGGTATGTTGGTGTATGTGGCGTATATCTATCATATCTCTGAATCTTGTTCAACATCAATGAATTCCTGTACCATCGCGGTAATGATCATATATGATAGAAGATTGAACACGAACTTACTTAGATCTTGAGACCAAGGCGTCGCGCCACGCGAGCGCAACCGCTGGCGCACATACGCAATAGCTCTTTGATTCTGTTTAGTAGTGACGTTCGTTGGTTGGCCGCCGTCTCGGATCCATGTCAATGACAATGTCGGCCAACGGTTGTAGATAACCTTACCATGCTGGCAAGGAACTCAAGGTGTGTCTGTCGCGATTGTCGGTTGATAAATTGATTTGAGATCAAGGAACTTACACGATCATCGTGTGCGAAGTTGGGTGAGTGGAAAACGCGAGACATCTAACGTAAATATTCCTTATATATTATCAGATCTGATCGGGATCGAAGACTTACTGTTAAGCTTCCTTATCGGGGTATAAAATGGGTGCTTTGTAGAGTAATGTAACGTGATATGGATGTGTCAACTAATGATCCAAATAATAATCAACAGGAGTGATGAGCCAAATAAATACAAACAAAAGCTTGATCGGTACCCCTGACGCATCGATAAAGGTAGTTTTGAACAACTCGTAGCCTAGGAAAATGGGCTCACAAGGCCCTTCAACTTTCACTCAAAGATAGGAATCGTAGGATGTAAGTCAAGGAATCATTCACAATGATGTGGTTCTTGTCGTAGTCCAGGTATGAACGAAGAACATCCAAAAAATCATAAGCAGCTTCTCGAAGTCCCATCTTCCGAATCGATATTGAGCATGCGTACACGGTGCAGTGTTGCGAAGATTATGCAGAACCTCGGGAATAAAACTATCCACGCGCAAATAGCGCGCGTCCCTCGACTGACTTTCTGCGGCACCAATAGACTAGTGGGATGTTGAGTAAATTGGGTGTAGAAGCCGTCTCGCAATAACTGCCACATCTCACCTTGACATGCTGTGGTAAAGAGGGGGGGGGGAGACGTTACACCTTGCTCGCTTCTGCAGATGATGAACTAGTAGTGGCGATTGAGGCTAATCGATACGTTGTACGCACCGCCGAGATCAGCAAGAGACATTATGTCCGTTGATTTCCAATTCAAGTTCGGCTGCACGGTCCGACTGAGTTAAACATCCAATAGCAGCTCACGAAGTAATCTTCCACTTCCAATCGCAACGGGAAGCGACTGATGAGGGTGATACGCCTACGCCTACAAGGTAAATGCGTGTCTGCTGTATCATGTGCACATTCTTGTTGGCTCATCGACTTGACCTGCAGAGAGCTACAGACCCCTTCTGTGCGGTTGAGAGTGATGGGGCTATTCGCAATGCAGCATTTCGGCCCAAAGCCAGTTAGAACGCCTCACGTCCGAGAGGCTGATCGACAAGGCCCTTCAACTTAGCGTGCTCCTCTCCGGCAAACGTTTATCCTCGTGTCTTCGTCTATTAAGTCATCAAGGCCAACGGTCTCGAAGTGTCCATGATCCTGACCGTGAGCAAGCAGCCATTCAGAGCGAAACATGGTTCGGCGCTGGTAAGCACAGAATGCAAGATCGAATACATTTTCCACGGGAATTATATAGACGCGAGGCGATTCCTGCATGCTGAATTCAACCCATATGTATTTACGGATCACGGAGATTATCTACAATCCGTTTAGTGCTCGAATGTGCATCGATGACACTCAAACTTGCCTTCGAGTCCGAGATGGTCCCTATGGCACTTGTGTTCTAACCTTCATCTTGGTTGAAAAAGCCGATGTAGCAGCCTATCATACTCCAGCAGGCCGTCCGTCGGTGTATCGGATGCGCATGAAAGAGGGAATCCATGCTGTTGTCGGTTAAGACGTATCTTATGGGATTGATCGTGACACATATTTATAAATCTTCATTCAAGTCGCTGAAGGATCTTTTATGCTGCAAAAGCACGCGTAAACCAACCAATGAGCTGAAGAAATGAAACGCATCATGATACGGAAAAGATAATCCCTACGTTCGATCATCCTTCGACAAGCTAGACATGCAAGTTGATTTGCGGTGAAGAAGATAAAGGCCCGAGAACGCACCTCTTGCAGTCGATCTCTCCGTGCCTGCAATTCAGTATTTCCTTGAGCCTCGAACTTGGCGCGTTGCCCAAGCACTCGAGCAAAGACGTGATCAGAGATAGTCCACTTCTTATGCTGGCCTCATGTTTGGAGTCTGCAGACGAGTTATCTGAAGTTGTGGCTCCTTATCGTCCGGCTGAAGAATTCGCGCTCCTTAAACATTGATGTGCTCCACAGACTCAAAGGCTCCAGAGATGGAGGAAAAGAAGATAGTCGTTGGCTGATGCTAGCTAGTAGTACATACAATACTACAAACAACAAATTGAGCGAACCCGTGCGACTTGATCACGTGGACTTGTCCTATCCTGGGAGTGACTCGGATAGGGCTACTTATTCGTCGTGCAGCATCATGTCTGCCTGAGACCAACGAAATCGTCTCACGTCTGACACGCTGATTGACAAGGTCCTTCAATTTGGCGTGTTTCTCTCCATGCTTGAACTGTTGCGGACTTTACTGGGTTGGTAAAGGGTCAATCAGTCATACCACGCTCAATGTCTCTGGAGCAGGTGCGCATTTCTACCTTCTTTTTCGTGATCTCACAAACCTTTGTAACCTCTTTTTTATTCCAATTTTTGTCCTTTGCAGGGTGAACTCTATGTAAGGCAGTACGTATATACAGTTCAGTCTCTTTTTAACCTTTATATATATATATAGTAACCATGCTCTCAAGCAGGGTTCGGGCCTTCTCGTCGTCGCCAAAATTTACAGCACTTCAATACCCGAGTACACAACTGTATGTTGCATGCAAGTTCCTTTCTCCCATCATTATATGGAAGTCGCCATGAGGCAAGCTCATGAAATGCGCGTGACTGACGGTCACTATGGAGGTTACGGATACTCTATGTCCGGGCTACTTCGGTATGTCATCACCGCTTCAACTGTAGGAGGCGAAAACTCAGTCGGACCGTGCAGCCGAACTTGAATTGGAAATCAACGGACATAATGTCTCTTGCTGATCTCGGCGGTGCGTACAACGTATCGATTAGCCTCAATCGCCACTACTAGTTCATCATCTGCAGAAGCGAGCAAGGTGTAACGTCTCCCCCCCCCCTCTTTACCACAGCATGTCAAGGTGAGATGTGGCAGTTATTGCGAGACGGCTTCTACACCCAATTTACTCAACATCCCACTAGTCTATTGGTGCCGCAGAAAGTCAGTCGAGGGACGCGCGCTATTTGCGCGTGGATAGTTTTATTCCCGAGGTTCTGCATAATCTTCGCAACACTGCACCGTGTACGCATGCTCAATATCGATTCGGAAGATGGGACTTCGAGAAGCTGCTTATGATTTTTTGGATGTTCTTCGTTCATACCTGGACTACGACAAGAACCACATCATTGTGAATGATTCCTTGACTTACATCCTACGATTCCTATCTTCGAGTGAATATTTCGAGGACCTTCCTCCGTTCATTTGGAAAAACCGAGCTGATATGCACATATTTGCCCATGTAGGGAAATTATGATTTTTGCGACACTGACTGATCCGACGTCCCTACTATTACATGTTCGTTTATCTATATTAAATATCGGTGTTGTTGTTCTTGATGCGATTGCGGATGCGCCCACAGGGCTAGAGTCACGGGCCCGGATCGGGAAACGAAAAAAGCAGGACAGTATTCAGCGGCTGAGAAGCGAGTTGAATGTTTCAAGGGTCGCATTGACGTGAATGACAGCACGCGCAGAGGCTTGACGAACCGGTTTTTTTCCGCTTTGCGAAATGACAGAATACTTGTATACGACCAAGCGATAAATTACATAATATAACCTTCCACGCAACGCAGCCGTCTGTGAAGCCCACATTTTAAAGAGTCCGCCTGATTTCAGGAATATCCGTATGCGACACCTGATAGCAGTGGCCGTACCGGAAGCCCGTCTGCAATACTAATGTGCAAATAGCTGATGCATAAACTAACTAACTAACTAACTAAACTAAACTAGTTGAATGATGGACATCGATAGACAATGGTTGAACTTGAGCTTGAATGTTGAATATTACATATCGCATGAAAGTTCAGATTGCTGACTCGTTGGAGTCAATCGGCTGAGCTTTGTTCTGTATGCATATAGACAGCCGAGCGTGCAGCATTAATTTTATGTAAGCTAAGTTTACATAAGCCAAGCCAAGCTGAGTTACTGCTACGCGAGTACTTATCATGGTACTATACAAGATCTCTGTGACTTTCAACGTAAATTGTAGACTAGCCTAATCGGTAAAGCTTAAAGTTTGGCGCGCTTACGACGACGGCATTAGTTTTAGTACAACCTGAGCGCCGGATCTACTAGAATTCATTCAGATCTCGTCTCAGGACTTCCAAGACAACGGCGATGTAGTACCAGGCCCTTTCCAACTTCAATTCAGTCACCCAAATATTGCGCTTAATGCCCGTGCACATGACGGGACGCCATCATATACGTGATAAGCTAAGTACGTCAAAACCGGGCCATCGGATGTGCAGCGACCGACTTAAAATCTAGAGTGCAGAGGCGCAATGGGAGCTGTCTTCACTGCCCCCCTCCCACTTCCACTCCCTCTCCCTTAATATCTACAGCTGCTGCACGTTCTTTAGCCCGTTCATCGGACACTCACTGTCGTTACAGCTCTCTCGGAATGGAATACCCAGACGAGGTCGATGACCTTGTCCAACTCAGACTGGATCAATTCGTCGGCCAATCTCAAGACATGTTTACGCGCGTATCGGACGATCTTCGGTCGGAGATCGATTTCATTCGTTTCGTATTAGCAGGTAGGATCGGGCCAGAGGCAGACGAGGAAGTCGACCGGTGCCGCATCAGCCTGAATGCCCAGCAAGGCGTTGCCCCTCTTCCTCCCCGACCTGAGACCACCATTACCCGTGACATTGACTCTGTCATTGGAGTATCACGTTCGTTGCCTTATACAACGGCATTGTCGGTCTGGCCCGTCCCTCCTTTTAAGGAGACGTTGACTAGGGACAACCATCTCAAGAGTCGCGCATACGACGCTGAGGTGAGACACGTCCGATAAAGTAACTGGTGGCAGTTATGGATCCTGACCATATTGAACCAGGGTGCCGAGATCCAGGTCCCCATGCACAAAATTCCGAACGTCCCTTTGGGGAAAGTGGAACAGCGGCACGTCGTCAGGATTTTTTTCCCCAGATTATACACCGCAGCGTCCGAAGACCCATCTTGGGTCGGATTGTCTCAAGAGAACTTAGCCCTCATATACGACCTCTGCCTTCGTCCTATGATGATACGATATTTGCCTGAAACAAGAGATAGATGGCCGACCTCTTATAATGTCGCGTTATCCCATGCTAGGACATCCACCGGCTCCCTCGCATTCAACACCGTCGACGTCGCTTGGCGCGTTTTGGAGCAGCTTGAAATCCCATTGCTCACAAAACTTGGGGAGGTAAAGGATGAGTTCAAGGATGCATATTATGTGCACGAGTTACGTGGAAAGAAGAACGCTGCTATGCATGATGGGGAGGATGCGGCTGCGAGACGTACGGCTGTTGATGAAGTATTTGAGCATGTTGATGGTCGACACCTGGATCCTCGGCAGTGGCATGTAGATGTTGCGCTAACGATTGGCTTGCCAGGGCACGTCGTCACCTGGCGCGAGTCTTCTCACCGAGAAATCCTCAACTTTCTTATGCCTGACGCAGGCCCTGACTGCATCGATCGCTTAATGAGGAAAAAGTCAGCGTTCCACGTTGATCGCCATCTACAAATCAAAGAATTTGCCGGCTTTCGTGCAACTACGACCGCTGTTACGCGCGCAGATGGCATATCATACGTACAGGCATATTGCACCGAAAAAAACGTGACGTATTCACTGAGCCCTGGTGTCTTTCGGCGGCGTCGAGCCAAAGAGCTTCTGGAGAGGAGGACGCAGGAGAAGATTCTATCGGACTTGGATATCATGAGCGACGTATTTTTTGAATGCACTGGTGATGGGGCGGTCGCCGGTCGCGATGGCTGCGCCCGTCTTGAGGTTCGGGTTCCGCTGGACAAGGCCTTAAACTGGCTGCCTACTCTCCCAGAGGACCTCGTCCAGCGCTCCGTCATTGCAATCGACAAACGGCTATGGTGGTAAGTACGCATTCGCATGACATCCTGTTCTATCCCTGAGCCAATACGTCCCAGGTACTTCGTGTATTATCGTCTCGCTGCCATTCGTTTGATCCTCCTGAATTTGTCTCAAGCGGATGCCAGGGCACGTGCCCTGGACACTACGTTGGCACTCGGCGCTGTATGCATTTATATGCTCAACGCCTGCTTCACCCGTCCCGCTGAGGGCTTTGGATGGGAGAGCTTGATCGAGACTGCCTGCCAACAGGTGCTCGAAGATCCCGACGACGCTGATGAAGACCCACCGACTTTGCCCATTCTATATGACGGCGGCGGGTACTTCGTCTGTGATATCGTCCTTAATCCCCACTTGAACCGGGGATTTTTTCGACTGCCTCTCCAGCGCACATTCGACTCAAAGTCTTTGACTCGCATTTATCAGGCGCACTCCATGAACGACATCAAAGCCTCGTTCTCTTGGGTCATAGCTTCACTCAGCCGATCTCGCCCGAACCCGGAACGAACGGACAATCGTAAGCGTAAAACTCGCGATGTCGATGTCATCAGGCAGCCAGATCGACAGCGCTTGCGCCTCAGCACTGAGATCGTTGGTGTCCGCTTCAAACGTTCAGTTCGCTTGGCAGGTAGGGATGTAGAACTTCATATCTCGAACGGGGGAGATGAACAGGACCTTCATGAGGAAGAGGGCGACGAGGAAGGGGATCTCACGACTGATCAACGTGCCGCAAAAATTTACGAGCAATTCTTCCTGGACATCATCGAGGAGGCGCCCAACCGGAAATCCAAGCGGGAAGGATCATATCTTTCCATTCCTGTCCGGATGCGCGGCGACCTGGCGCGGCCAGCACTACTACAGACAACCGCAGTTCCTTTCGATCAAGTGCAATACTCCTACTGCTCAAGGGAACAGTGGAAGATGCACTTTGGTCGTTTTTTTCCCGCTACTGCCGAAGACGCTGCTCAAGCTGCTGAACGTCAGAATTTTAAAAAGTGCACATACCTCAACCGCTACATCGCTCTTGCACAGCAAACTGAATCCAAATGTCTGCCTAGGATCAGACGTGCACTGGAGAAGGAATTCAACACCCTGGCATGGGTGCCATGCACCCAGTCGGACCGTATGTGGGTTACCAAACCAATGCCCGGTAGAGTATGGAAGACGCTTCCTGCAGGGAAACGAGGAGGTCCAGCGATCGTAATGAATCCACAGTTGCAGCAGAAACTAGTCACCCTGCGCGTATTTCCTCATCCTGACGGGAGCGATGACGAAGCAGGCTCGGAGGAGGATGATTGAACTTTACATCATGGACTTACAATGATTAATGCGAGCTTCTGTTACATACTCACACTTTAGTACCGATTGGCCTACTAGTACATCGCGGACTCACTCATATTCATCATGATTACATATCGATACTCGTGCTTTCGTACTGACCTAGGGTCCTTTGTCCGAATAATCAGACATCCTTGTCGTTTTGAATCTTTTGATGCAAGAATTTGCTGCAGTAATGCATCCCAATATGCATCAAATCACACTCACAAAAAAGGGAAACATCCCACGCTCAATGACAATAAACATAAATTATTAGAGACATTTCTCCCCCAGGCCGGACAATTGTCAAAATCTTCCGAGTTCAATAGTAGTTGTCTTCCAGTCAACGTCGCATCATATGCAGCTCCGCCACTCACCCTGCCATCTCTATCCGAAGTTGAGATTCGGGCAACCGTCCCATCGCTGCAAAATATCGATTTGGCTTTGTGGCCTTATACCCTGATGCCAGAACACCCGTCAGAGCCCTATTCGTTTTGCTTCGTATTCCTTATCACAGAAGTCAGACAGCAGCGTGGTGCAGCAGAAGAGACCCCCCGCAGGTATACTATTATTTGATGGTGCTGAATTTCACTAATATTTATCTGAAGGTTGTAGACAGGCTTTCGATGCTTCATTATTATCGTGCACTGTGACGCGCGCACAATGGCCTATCGATGTAAACCGACAGGAATTGCGTGGCTGAATGATTAGCGCTTCGAATCAACGTGCTGGCTATGGCTTAAAGGATATGTACTGCCAAAGAATTAGACTTCTATTCCCTTTTCACAGTGCGTCACCTCGCCGTTTCTCTCACACTGATCCAAATCTACGACGACTTCTGACGAGTGAAGACAATGAACTCGGTCGTCCTCAAGAAGTCTACAATGCAAATGTCACTGAAAGTATGGTATGTGGTCTCTTGCAATTCGTCGCTGGCAGCCCTCATATTTTTCGTCTAGAGCGCCGAACCTCTTAGGGGAGTTTGTCAGTCCCTGTGGAAATTGAAAAATGGGCTAACAAAAAAATTTCCTGCGCATAGACGCGAATGCTGATTGTCCTTAATGAAGCTGGGATTGTGGCGACTTCTGTGGCGTCCGCAGCCAGGAGGTCTCGCTGCCATGGATGATTTTGAGACAACATATCTTCAATCCCTAGAGATCATTGATGCTGCGCTTGAGAAGATCACACATGTATGGGTCGTTCTCGTTCACGGAAGACGAACCAATCAAGTTGTATAGGTACATCCGTACGCAAAAGTGGTGTTGGGTGTCCTGTCTACTGCATCTAAGGTACGTTCAGCTTCTCCCATAGTTCTGTCTCCTGCTCAGAAGTCATAATTCCATGTAGACCATCATCGCTCAAGCAGAGCACGACCAATCAGTTCACCGTCTTCTCGGGGGATTGGCTGAAGTTTACCGTTTCATGACTCTAGATCATACTCTTGATAAAATTGAATTCCATGCGCGAAATATCGTTCAGCAGACTCGTGAGTGCGCCCGTTTCATCAGGGACTACCCCGAGACAAAGAGCTTTTGTGAGTCGCCAAGCTATCGCACTTCGTACATAAATCTCATGCTATTATCATCTCAGAAACTGATATCATTATCAAGCAGTACAATGACACTTTGGATGACTTATGCAACAGTTCTGGGACCAAGATGATCAAGATGTGGCCGTCTTTGTCCAACATACGGGTAAGAGTTCTGACACTTCCGTCTTTACATGTTCACACCGTTTCTGGCGATACACTAGATCTCGGGGATATAGTTTATGCAAAGGGCGCAGGACCAAATACCATGAAGCCGTGCCTATCAGGGACGCGTACGGAGATTCTTTTCCAGGTTACGGATTGGATCAACGGCAGTGGAGATGCTATTGAGCGTGTGCGGTGGCTATCTGGCCCTGCAGGCACGGGGAAATCAGCCATTACTCAGACGATTGTCTAGTGGTTCAGCGACATGGGAGTGCTTGGTTCATGTTTCTGCTTCGACGGAGCCCAAGAAACCGAGAAACATCGTGAAGAAGTTTTCCTCACCATCGCTCGCGACCTAGTTGATCGTCGCCAACTTCATGATGTCGAAGATGCATTCCATGACATTCAGTATATTCTACGGTTATCCATGGACGAAATTCCAGCAGCAGCGGCGGAACGCGACATCTGCACTTTTGTATCTGACATGGGCATGTCTTGTATGCGAATACAGGCCTTCCCAGCGCAAACCCGAGGTCTCGCTTTGAAACTGTCGTGAACTGCGATCCTGGAAAATTCTCAAACAAGCTGTATGATACGTATGGGCTCATTTTGGCATAAATCTGGGCACGACATCAGTATGACGATGTCGAGCACCAGGAAGCACTAGCGGTGTTTCGTTCCGCGATGGGACAAATACCTAGCACGGATGAATCTCTCCCGTTCGATTCGCTCGACGACACGCGGAACTACAACATTCATCACAAACTGGACGTCGCACGACATATGGGATCCCTCCTCAGTGGCACAATGGATTCAGATATCCCTGTCAAGCCCCTTCACGCATCGTTCCAAGAGTTCCTCACAGACAAGTTATTCAGTGGAGACTTTTTCGTCGATGTGATGAAGACGCAACACCACGACTTAGCGTTGGCGTCACTTCAAGTGATGGAACATGGTCTTCGCTTCAATATGTGTGATTTAGAGTCATCATACCTCCCTAATCGCGAAAAAACCGGACTGCCTTAATGTGATAAAACATTCATTCCTTCACATCTCTCCTATTCCTGTCGATTTTGTACTACATATGTTTAATAAATGTATTTTGATGATGATGAGGTTGCAAAGGTGATTGGATTAGGGTTACTTAGGGACGCAGCTCGTGATGGGCCTATCATGGTGCTCATCGCTGGCCAGTCGTCTTGCCATGTCATTAGGGACGCTCAAAGTTCGGGGGCGCACAGGTTGCCCATGCCCACCGCCCACACCTACGACCCCCCCGCGCAGCAACACCATCCCGTTTTGTACATATCTGTATTATATAATACAATGCTAATGTAGTCATTGAAGGCTTGAACAGTAAACATATCACAGATGGATTGCACGAGCAATACCTGCGCTCATACCTCATACTTATTGTCCTTCATATCTTATTTCACCTTGCAGACACTGTAGAAGAAGCAGCACAGCAGCTGCACTGTGACATATCTTGCATTCTCACCATCCAGCAAACTCGCTACCTGCAAGGACGATCCCCCATTGCAAAAGCTGGTAGTTTACACCTTGCTTGGGAATATGCCAAAAGTCCATCTGACCATGACTGCTTTACCAACATGCTTTGAATTTCCCCTATGATTTTCAAGGTGTTGCTTGATTTAATTGAAGACCATCCTGCATTCCATAATAATTCACACAGTTCTCAAACACCCATCCAGACTCAGCTTGCCATCACACTCTATTGGATGGGACACTATGGAAATGGTGGGTCACTAGAGGACATTGCCCACCATGCAGGGATCTCAGAGGGTGGAGTGGAGTTATTTATGGAGTGATGCTTTGCTGCAATTGAATACCTACATGATGCATTTGTTTGCCTACTGTTACAGCAACATCCACTTGCTTAGCCCCTATTCATTTTCTTTGCTCACACCCTTGCTGGACTCTTTCCTCTTTGGGTGATCGCCCCCCTTTTCCTTCTTGATTGTTCTATCTCTTTCTCTTGATCATTCCACTGACCATTCTGTTGGTTGTACCTTATCCTTGGTTCATCCAATGACTCACTGGCCCTATGCCCTTACTGCTTAACCAGTACTTCTTACTTACTATGGTATTCTGACTCATCATGACTCACCGTAACTTGTGTTCCCTTTACCCTTACCACTCAACTGGTACTTTCTACTTACTTTGGTATCTTGACTTGTTGTGACTCGACTCGCCCTCTACCCTTACCACTAATATGGCAGACCTGCCCTTATCCCTTCCAATGGTATATATACCTTACGGGTAGCACTTGTATTCTCTAACTTGAATCTACTTGGTTCATACTGTCTATTCCTTGAGCCCTAAGCAAGCTCTCCTCTTATCAAGTACCTTTGTTGGAGCTTGTTGCTGCCAATGTCCTTAGCCTTGAAAGAGAATGATTGATGACTTCACCATTGTAATCATTGATAATCAATCCTAGCCCTAGTGGCTAGATTGATTGCTGTGAACTTGTACCTACAAATGCTCGCTGGTTGCAGCAGGCTTGGTGCAAGCCCCAATCCAAGTTCTATGTTACTTACTCACTTCATTTGCATGCCACAGACTTAGCTTGATTGTAACAGAAATAAGTATTCAGCTTTTTCTGCTTGGCTCGTCCATTCACATTCTTGAATGAAAGATATTGAGGGAGTTGTTGAACTTGGTAAGGAATGGTTCCTGGTGTGTCTTGCATAAGACTCAGAGGCAAGCAAAACAATAATCCAGATACGAATTTGAAGATGAGTAGTAACAGGTACTAATGGTATGTAGTATGTACTGCAAGTCTGCAACTGCAAACACTGAGTGCTGAGTGCTGAGCACTGAGTAATCAGACTGGATGGCACCAGTGATGCATTACTTAATAGTAATGCATCATGCTGTTGTAGTATTGCATTACTATCAAAGTAATGCATCAAGCTGTGGCAGTATTGTATTGCTTGCTTCAAGGTTACAAGGAATAATGCAAAACACCACTCCTACTTATAATCATTGCAACCCCAGACATCAAATCACTGCCTTCCCCCCTGTTCGTTATATCTCATCTCATGTCTTGACTTGGAGATTCACTGGCACCCACAGTGCAGTCGCAAGAACGTTCCCATGCCATCATGACACCTACCAATGTCTGTAAGTGTCCTCATTAGTCAATTACTTCAGTTTTTATTGACCATGGACATGTCCTATAAGTAGTGTTCAACCATGAGCCCTCTCCCACTGCTGAGATGAGCCTAATTCTACTCCCAGAATCCTTGCCTTACAACACTACTCCATATACAGTTCCAGACTCAGAGCAACAGACTGCCTGGGTTTATCCTCATGAAGCTGCATACCCGGAGGTTGTTTGGTCAATGGCTGATGAGTGTGAGCTTTACTTGTACAGAGGTATGCTGTATAACATACTGGTTAAGCTAGCACCACCCCCACCATATTATTGTGTCACATGCGGACAATACATTGGAATTTTTAATCATTAGTAAGTTATTACTTGTAGCTGGCCTGTATTTGAACATTAATATGTTTTTCTGTATTCTAGGAATGATGTCATGGAAAGTATCAATGGCTTTTTGACCACAGTTTTTTGCAGTCACTTTACTTGATGTTAGAGTGGACCTTCTCCACCTTAGTATTGAACAAGGAATAGTGGTTCTTTACTATAGCTAGAAGTAAAGTAGTAGGGTGACTGGCAACAAATGTAGCAAGGTGATACATGCAGGTTGGTGATGTGCATCTGCATCCTGCATCCTGCATCATCTCCCTTGCCCTTGTAGCCACTCTCTTGCCCTCCTGCATCTCTTCCCTTGGTTACTAGCTTACTGTCAATTTGATTCTGAGTGCTACCTCCCAGGCCTCCATCACATTCAGATTTTGTGACCCTCAGGCCTCATTTATCATGGATCTAGGGTTTAATGGTCATTGGTGTGTATTTTCCAGATATATTGTAGTACACCTGATCAGATGAGTTTTACTACTACTAGTGTCTACCAATGGCCATCAACTCTGCACACACCTGGCAAGGCCCAAACTTTTTCGCATCTACTGACGATGTTAAGAACCATGCTCAAAGGAGAGAGAGACTGACTCAGAGGGGCTTGGCCTCAGCTCATACGCTGTGCCCCTTACCCAAGTATGTGCCCTTCATTTCAGAGGAAGTCTGATGATGGTCTGATGAAGTCTGGAGGACTTCTGGAGGCTGACTACTCTGGTGGAGAGTGCGGGAGGACTTCCAGAGGAGCACAGGAAATGTCCGGAGGAGCATGGGAGAGTTCTGGAGGAATGCAAGAAATGCTCAGGAGAGTTCCTGCTGCAAGGTATATTC
>NW_024538955.1:0-16880 GCF_016647635.1 Suillus subaureus
CGTCGTGAATTATGCACGTGATCTTACCGTTTCATTATGTAATAAAACAGCCCTCTTGGATCCTGATGTCGAATTCAACTTGAGCTTGAACTTCAATGAATGCTTCAAGCTCAGAGCGGAGTCAAGCTTTGATCATCATTGCAGTTTGACGAAATCCTTGAAGCGAATCTTATGATTCACATGATTCAGATTATAGAGGATCTCTCCAGACCATGACAATTGCCTAGTCACCTCTGTAGATTCAGAGTCTGGGCCTTCGACAACCAGTGCAAGATGGTTAACTGGCGTAGTCGGACTCAATCCCTCCGAGTCTGCACATGGGCAAATCTTGTGAACCTTACTAGGTCTTCGTCATCCAGCAAAGCAATGAATCAGAAAGCTACAACACCAGCATAGCTGCAAAGGCCGGTGCTGTATACCTCGAGGGTTTTGATCTTGACATTGCTGTTCCGAGCAGCATTTTCCGTAAGTCCATTTCAACATTGAGACCCACGTCACAACTAAATCAACACCAGCGGTGTACAAATCCAACTTTGTAACAAGGAACTCAAGAGGCCCAACTACATACGTCTTCAATCATACTACTCACATACTACCGCCTGATGGCTCACAAACTTTCACGATCGTTACGTGCACCGAAGGCTGCACATGCGACCAGATAAATATCATTTCCATCTACCCAGACTTTACCGACAGACCGACTCTAAGGTTCACCACGCCAATAACACTTACAAGTTTTCATTCCTCGTGTGCAAGCCCAACATCACAATTGAAACACGGGAGGTTCGCGCACAGGGTCCTTCATATTGGAAGTCCAACCACTCCCTGGAGGCAAAGCTTATCGAGGGCAAGAAAACCTGGATATCATGCAAACTGCATTCATGCTAGACGTGGAGACGTCCTTCCTGTCCTCAGACTCGGGCCCGCAAACATTAGCGTGGTTCGGCCTTTTTTCGCCCGCCCAGATGGACGTCGTTGATATCAGCATTATAAGTGTGACAGGAAGATTTCAACCAATCCCCCTGAGAACCTTACACAAGGATATACTCAAATAGTGCAATGTGTAAGTTTTTATATACTTCATGTACACGGTCTGGTGATCACTCGTTGATATGCCTTGGTCCTCAGCGGCTTGCGTCCCGGGTCGAGTGCCGGGCATGCAGCTCATTCTTCACATGTAAGCATGCTGGCTTACTAGATTTCCCATAATCTATATAGATACCTGTCCGCGATACTGGAAACACAAACTTTCAGAATCACTGCCTTTTGGCGTAACAGTTAAGCAGACGACAGTCTTGACTAAGTTACATCACATCGTCAATGTAAAATGTCGACATTGCTACCGTCGCATCCACACTTTTATTGGCGCTGACTATATCTCCTCCGCATTTCCGCAAAGGAAAATACACACTAGTGAACGCCGGAGCTGCATTGCACAACTCAGAAATACCCGAGCAGTTTTCACAGATGAAGGCACATGCAGCCAACGAAAATCCCTCGTTTGCGCTGGATGGATCACAGTGCTGATCAAGATGTTGTGGAGATGCTCGACGCCATGATGATCCCTTACCCGTTTGGACCATGTCGCATCTTGAGCGACTTTGGGTGTTGTGGTGGGTCGCCTGCGGTGCTTTGTTTTGCTCGCTCGTTTGCGCGCTCTTTTCTGGTATCTCAGGTGACATGGTGCCCGATATATGGTGAGTCGCCGTGGCATCGTTTCGTGGGATGAGTGGTCCAAGTCTGTCATGGTACTTATGGAGCCTGTCTATTAGACGGTGCCCTGAATTTGCGCTGGGCGCATCCGTCACTTTGATCGCGGCTTGATTGTCCTCACGTTATTATCAATTTATATTTCCTCTCTTCGCCGATAAGATCATTCTATCTCCGCCTCGTACACCGCGCATTTTTCCCCCTGTCTCAGGTGGACTTGTTCCCAGCTTACCACTTCATCTCCTCTCATCACAACTATCTGCCCTGCCACCCCTCCCTTGGTTATATGGTGGTATTGACTTCGCGCTCCTAGACAATCATTTGCAACTCAATTAGTTGAACAGTTTGCCATTGGGGTTTCTGGTTTGGCGTCAAAAGACCACCAGTGTGACGTATTGCGCTATCAAAATTGAACTTTGTAGAGACGGCGATTCAGCCGACTCATCGGCGAACGCCATCTCTTGCTTATAAGGCAAGTTTGAATCTTGATCTGCTTCATCCTAATTGGACTTTTAGTACTAATGTCCGCAGATACGCTTTCACTTCCCGCTCCGTCTGATGAGCAGGCGTACATGTATGTATATGCTCTTGAAGCTGGACAACTGAGCATTCCTTTAGATTTTGGCTTGTGATCAACCGGATGAACCGATGGTTTGCCCCTTTGCATTCTTCCTACGTCACTCGAAGAGCAACAAACAAGTCGTTTTCGACCTAGGGATTCACAGAGACATAAAAGAATTTGCACCTGCCGCAACAGAAAGGTTCTCGCCTGTCGTAAAGCAGACGGTGGCAGAGTCTTTGGAGGCGGGCGGAGTTCGACCTTCCTCCATTGACGTGGTAGTCTTGAGTCACCTCCATTAAGATCAGTGAGCCGTTCAGCTTCTGAGGTGGTATGAATATCCTAACTTCCCTCAGCGTCGGAGATCCTTCTCCATTTACCACAGCCGAGTTTGTCCTCGGGAAAGGATCGAAGAAAGCTTTAGCGGACCCTGGATCCTGCCACAATCCTGAAGTCTTTTCATCCGTTCGTGCACCGGAAGACCGTCTACGCTTCATTACAGTTTCTGACCTAAACGTGACAATCGGTCCCTACCCCCGCGCAATGGATATTTTCGGTGACGGTAGCATGTATATCATTGACGCATCAGATTTCTCTCTGCTGCATGCATGAGACTAGACGGAACATCACTTAGGCTTTTTTTGCAGGGCATGTTGACGGGCATATTAACATTCTTGCGCGCACTTCCCCAGATGGTGCTTGGATCCTGCTAGGTGCGGATTCGGTTCATCACCCTGATCTGATCACTGGGAAAATGTAAATTGCGTACCGTGTCGACGCGAATACGTGCTTGGTGATGTGCGTCCACGAAGATAAGGAAACCGCGGAGGAGAATATTCGTAGAATGAGGTCACTGTTAGAGGTCCCGAGGGTGCAGGTTCTAATTGCACATGATATATACTGGTACGAAGAAAACAAGGGCAAAGAAGTCTTCTCACCGCACATAATACTGCCGCTCGTACAATGATGGATAGTATAATGACGGATTTTTATGTCTCTCCATTATTCGCGACGCTAGTAGCTTAGAACTGAATCGGGCACAAGTCAAATGCCCACAAACATGCGTTACGACCTTGGTCTGATGCGAGAATAGCCCGGTGGGCTCGAAAATTTAAATACTCGAACGTTGAACTCCCGAACCAATCGGCCCCGATTTGAAAAAAAAACTCGTATGATTTCAAGTATTTTCACTTTGATTATCCTCTAAGTGTAGCATCCCTGATCAATTAATTTGCCAGCCCGAACGCAAGTTAAAATATTACGCCTCCTAAAATGGTACAACAGATATTCAACGACTCGATAACGAAGTAGCTGTACTAAACGCACCTTCTCCAGCATGAGAAATATATTTGAGAACTATATAATCCGCAGTGAATCCACGCCCCGACTTCTGCGGAGGGCATTAAATCAGCAAACCAGCGGCGAAACAGTAGTTCAAAGAAAGATTGAAAACAGACGTTGATACGTTGACAAAGTCCCCTCTACCCGCTCATGTGGCGGCGAAACACCGACCCAATGGTATATTCCTGATAACGCCTACAGAACCCGGGCCAGCATCAGAGTCCGGCCAGAAGTCGATGTAGCTTGCTCATTGTATTAATAGCTCCCGACCTGGCCTCTGGCGTGAACGCCTTCTCCCTGATAGTGCTAGCAAAACCAATATTGCGGGCTGTGAACTTAAGAAAGACGGACTGAAATGGATCAGGCTCAATGAGTGACAGTCACTGTACAGCTAGCTCTCAGACATCACATGCAAGAAAAAACATAAGTCCAAACACGCACTGCATCCTTGACTTGAAAACTGAGCAATGCAGGAGTCAGAAATTATTGGGCGATTTGCACGAGTGAAGGCACTTGTAGCCTGGTACGCAATGCCCAATTCTCGTTGGGCGCAGAATATAAACGTTGTCAATCCATTTTGCTGAAGGAGGCACGGACACCTATCCCAGCTATTTGAGTATGGTTGCATTTCAACCGCGACATGTCACAGACACGTACCCAACAACAGATATAACGAAGGGATCGCAGATGACATCTGCGACTTGGCATGAGTGTAAAAATAGTAAGAGCTCAGGATGTGTTCCTCTATTGTGCGTACAGTGATAGACAGAATGGTGTGCTCAAACGCGACGACGTATCCTCAGTGCATGAGGAGGAAGAAACAGGAAAGGTCATGAATTATTCCATAGACATCGGCCATTAGGAATCTGTTCTTAAGGGCAATAATAGCTTCAAGCATGGCTGCAGCCTTGCCCCATGATGAGCACATGCGTGCCAGCTTAAATGGGATTGTGAACACCACAAAACCAGTCAAGAAACAGTTCAGGGGCAACAAGCGACAATCAGTGCTTCTCGAATTAGGAACTTACCGAAAGCCCTTTACCGCGAGGGAACGACCTTGAACTTCGAAGGCCTACTGCATAACATTTTTCTTGCCATTCGATAGCTCGCACGTCAACGGACCATACTAAATTTGAGCGAAGTCCTTCAAGTGAAATTCAATTACGGCTTCAAGTAGTACGGCTCTGTAAAAAGTGTAAAAAGCGCTCCCCGACTGAATCAGAATATCCTCGTGACAGGCAACGTCAGACCATGGAGGGCGCGCACCCAGATAATGTAGAAGGTATGCTTTACTATGCTGACATAGACGACAACAATCCCTTCCAGACAAACGCTCTTGCATTCCCGCTAGCCTCGCTATATTTTGTCAGAAACAACTCATCGTTGGGTTCTGTTTCAATTCGTCAAACCCTACCAAAAATAGATGAACGAAGAATATCACTCACTCGAAGGCACTGCCCGGTCCTTCATCCACACCTCGAAAACTGATGCTGCTTCGGACACGCTCAGGCTGCTAGGTACTGCCAGCCTCTCGAGGCCGTGGGCGTATTCTACGAGCTCCTGCTGCCGCTTGACATATTGTCCGTAGGGACGGTCATACTCGAGAGAAAGAGCCTCACGAAGCTCCACAGGTAGCGGGAATGTTGTGTTGCTCATTGAGAGCGCGCCAAAGACTGCACCACGGGCCTGATTTTGATTCTGTTCAGATGACGAGGTGCCCAGATTTTCACAGGCACTTACAAATGACTTCCGTCCAGATGCGTACTCGAGCAGAAGGCGTGGCATTGAAAGATGATACGATTTGATAGCCGAAAAATGTTGGTCACGATAGTGCGACTTGCAATATAATGCCTGGAAGTCATCAACCGCCAGAAGCACCGGGAAACTATGATCCATCCGTTGAGACTATGCTTGTCTCAGACACGGAGAAGACAAAATAGCTTACATTGTCTGCTTCCCAATTTCTTCTAGCACCGCATCAAGCACTGTCGGAGCATGACCCTGATCCTTGAGGCCAATATTAATGAGCTCCACGAGGGGTGTGCCAGGGGGCACCGGATGGCGACGTTCTATTTCTATCCCGGTCTGGGTGCGTAACTGTTCAAGCCGGGGTGTATTGACCTTGAGAAAGCGCTGAAGAGTTTGATAAGCGAAGATTGGTTGAAGGTATGTTCGAGTTCGCATGTCGTAGGTGTGGGCAGTTGTAGAGTTTACAAGATTAGTTGCTGCGGGTGATATTAGGAATTAGCTTTGTGACGGAAGTCTAGAAAGTACAGACCTCGAGGGATGTAGAGGACTAGCCAATCGCGAGCATTGCAGTACTGTAGGGCTTGCAGGAGAAGGAAACTCTTTCCACAGCCTTGGGGTCCGGCTGAAAAGATGTCAGTGAAAACCTGTGATAAGTATACTAGAAACATACTAAAAACAACCCTAGATTCCTTGCTGTTCTTTTCACTTGCTGCATCCAACTTGTTAATTGCGTCGATCGTCACAGAGCGTATAACAGAGCAGGGCTTGGAAAGTAGGCGGAACTAAAGAGCAGATTGATCATTTTACCTGTGCGTTAATGTGACATTGCACGAACCTCGACAAGGATATTCCTCGGCAACCCAAAGATACGGAATGGATCATTGTCATTATGGGGGAATTTGAGTGCTTGAGACTCGACGACCCTCGTAAGCATTTCCTGTTAGGGAGCATCAATCCAATATACACGGAAAAGAAACTCGAAGCATACGGGATGAAATGACTGCAATGTCAGGCTATCTGGACGATCACTCTCAAATAGCGGGTGCGGAAGTTGTGAGACGGGAAGCGGTTGGAAGGCCTAACGGACTGAAGTTGGGCTATGATGAATATTCGAAGAATGAGAACAGACCATCATTTTCTTGTCCTTCTTTGCAGATTCCATCTGACCCGGAGGAGTGTTCTTCTTCCCCTTAAATCCCTGCGCTACAGCCCGCATACGTTTCAAACGTTCAATATCAATTTAACTTGAACGCGGACTTACAAGCCTGCTTCACGATCTGTCCTTTCTTTGGCTGTGTTGCATAGCTACGCGTCTGAACGAGCGGGCTCGTGGACGACGAAGCAAGCAGTTGACAGGAGACGCGCTGGCAGCGTACCGAGAGCGTTGACATTGCAAGACGAGTAAGTATGAACTTGCAGTGTATGAATTTTGTGCGATCCGAGCGCAGCCCCCCTTGAAGGGGTTATTTAAGATCACGTGTCCCGACGCGTCGCAAAAGTTGTTCTTTGTCACTTGATTTCCCAGTTTGATTGTAAGTACAAATTCAACGTTTCGTAATGTCGCGGTTACCGCGCTTCAGGTCCTCTCCAGACCCGTCAGACCCGCCAGCCCCTTCTATCGCTACTACACTGGGTTTCTCCATGTCGACGTCGACGTTGGGCCACAAACGCAAAGCGGAAGATAATCTTGATGCAGAGGCTCTTGATCAACCCCGCAAACTCCCCGCAATTGGCAATGGCGCTACAGCTCGCCCTCTAGCTACCAGCCGAAGCGCGCTCAATAGACCAACTACAACCACAGATCCTGCAACGAGACAGCTGTCAGGTCCACAACGCCTCACGAGACCCGAACCACCGAAATTATCAACATCAGCACCACGGCGAACAACTCGCGCAACTAGCGCGCCACCAAAACAATTAGGCTCAGGACTTGTACGTCCTCCGGGGCGTGTTGTTTCAGGATCGCGTGTTGCTAGTGGAAGCGGATTACAAACGAAAGAGTTCCGTGACCTGAAAAACCAAGTCGCTTCTATCGAATCCGCACAGCTTGCTAATGCCGAAAAGCTAGCACAAACCATGGACGCGGAGCGCGCTAAAGTAGCCGAGCTCGAAGCAAACCATCGTGCTTTATCCCTCGAGCTCGCTAACGCCAAGTCACTTGAGCTTGATAAGCGGAGAGAGTTGGTGAGCGCAAGCGATGAAATCGAGAAATTGCGCATGAAGCATGCTAAGGAGATTATGGAGCTCGAGATGGAAGTGAAAAGTAAAGTACGAGAGGCAAGAGAGCTTGCAGATGAGTTGAGGATGGTGAAGAGTGATTTGGAGAGGGAGAGGGATAGCGTGTCGAACCTCAAGGCAACGCTGTCACATCAGTCCACCTCACATATCACTCTCAATGCGCAGATTAATGCTCTTCATGCACAGAAGGCCGCTACGCAGATGCAGCTTGATGCTGTAACAACCATCTCCTCAGACAGGACGCTCGAGCTCGAAACCGCACATCAACGAATATTGGACCTCGAGCAAGACGCCAGGGAAAGCGAAATGGTACGCCGGAAGTTGCACAACACAATTCAGGAGCTCAAGGGCAACATTCGGGTGTTCTGTCGAGTTCGCCCTGTCCTCACATCAGACTTGTCACCCTCATCTTCGTTCACCAGCAGCCCAACTCCTGATGATGAGGAAAAGGGACGGGAAGCCGATATATCATTTCCTGACAGAAGGGACCACAAGGAGATTGTTGTTTCCTCTTCAAGCTCTAGTGCCATGGGCTCTGAGCGCAAAGAAATCTATAACTTTGGTTTTGACCGGGTTCGTTCTCTCCTAACAATGCTTACACAATCTTGAGGTCACTCCTCCTCAGGTATTCGCACCTGAATCAACCCAGGCAGAAGTTTTTGAGGAGATTTCGCTCCTCGCTCAGAGCTGTGTAGATGGATATAATGTCTGCATATTTGCTTATGGCCAAACAGGTTCTGGCAAGTCTTTCACTATGGAAGGCGGATCGGTACACTTTTTTTTCGTGTGGGCTTCATACATCTCACCCACTTATTTTTCAGAGCGAGGCCGCGACAGGTATGATACCCCGCGCAGTAAGCCAGGTGTTCAAAGCTGCCGATGACCTGAAGTCCAAAGGATGGGAGTACAAGATGGACGGCCAGTTCCTTGAGATTGTACGTATTTTATCGTTGCACCGCAGGGACTCGATTGAGAAGAAAATGCGCAGTACAACGAAACAATCAACGACCTTCTTGGTAAGGGTGAGTTCGACAAGAAAAAGCATGAGATCAAGCACGACAAGTCCGGTACTCGTGTCACCGATGTTAACGTGATGTCTCTGCCGTCTCCCGCGTCTGTTACCTCCCTTCTCCGCGTCGCCAACTCCCGGCGCACCGTAGCAGCTACCCTCATGAACGAGCGTTCATCGCGTTCGCACTCTGTCTTCACACTCCGAATCTCTGGTATAAACACCCACACCGGTGAGAGCTGTGAAGGCAGCCTCAATCTCGTGGACCTGGCTGGTAGCGAGCGCCTCAACTCAAGCGGGGCTGCGGGGGACAAAGACCGCCTGAAAGAGACACAAAACATCAACAAGAGCTTGAGTGCACTCGGGGATGTCATCGCTGCACTAGGTGAGAAAGGAGAAAAAGGAGAGAAGCACATTCCATATAGGAATTCGAAGGTGATTTGCGGGCTTCTTGGTCCTATACCTTCTGATCGACGCTCACTTGGCTTTCTAGCTGACGTATTTGTTGCAAAACTCGCTGAGCGGAAATTCCAAGACCCTGGTGAGCGCGAGATCTAATTACGGAGATGTTAGTGTAACATAATCCTGTGGCAGATGATCTTGAACCTCTCGCCGCTGGCGGCACATCTGAACGAGTCACTCTGCTCCTTGCGATTCGCGACGAAGGTGAACCACATCGTTGTTCCATGCGGTGACTTCTAAGCCTTTTGCAGGTAAATAATACCATGATTGGAACTGCCAAGAAACAAATCCGAGGATCAAGTTAGCCGTCGGTCTAATGTCTGCCGCCCCACGTCATCGTCGCTGCTTTCGTGCAGGCGGATTGCGCTTCGTATTTTGTTATTCTATAATATAGCCGCCGTGTCGTACGCAAAAATTTTATGCATTTCGCTTGACGTCAAGAAAGTGGCCACGAAGCGCATTTGTCGCCCGCTAAAGGGAAGGATGATCAACAGCATGACATGTTGAACACATTACAGTCTATCATCCGCGCGTTGAGTTGCGGATCATAGTGCTCAGGGGTACAAAATGCATAATCATCTTCGTGGATTTGTCGTGAGGGATGTTTTCATCGTGGTTTTATCGTGTGAAGCACGCACCAAACACGTGGCTAATGCTCATGCGATGACAACTTCCAAACCCCCAAAATAAATGCCTAATGAAGGATAACATCAACCACGGCCCGGGGTATGTATGTATATGCAACTAGTGTAATTTGCTTGTAATTTGCTTCGAGGCTGTTTTTGACTTCATGACGTGGAAGACTTGTCCTTGGCTTCCCGTCTTACGTCGCTCTTCCATTTGAAAAAATTACACCGATATCGGTGATCCACCTCTTCGCGGAGGCGTTCACTTTTACCTTTGTCGTACCCCGGACCGACCGGTCTAAATGAAAGGAATTAGATAGAGGCGAAATGAAGGGCACTGATGGGGCAAACCTCGAACAGAGGAAAAATGTTTTCCCCTTGTTTGGACCTGGCTTGTTAACGGTGTGCTCCTTTGCAGGTTCACCGTGTACAAGACAATTTGGTGGTTGGACGGGAGCCATCAGCTGCGACCACGCTGCTTTACTTTGCGAAGCCGAAGGCATCGCTGAGGCAAGTAAGTCCTGTGAAAGTGGATTTTCAAGTGAAGCGGAAAGTTCGAGTGCGAGCTGATAGTCGGACTCTATGTAGTTCCGGTGATCGGTGAGGTCGTCAGGAGAAATTTCCTGGCTGCAAGGCGGCGAGACTGACGGCTGCGCAAAGAACGAGGAGAGTTTGCTTTGACCGCCTTTCAATTTCTTGGGTACTTTCTTAGTTGCATTGTCTGACGACTTGCGTTTGGCAGAACTAGCTGGGGGCACAGTTTGGCGTGACGAAATGGGATTGGAATGTAGCGATGGTACGAGGATCTGACTCGTGGATGTGTACACGGACTTGTGAGAGCTCAGCGGGGGATGCACTGGAGGTGGAGTAACAACGGCAGGCTGCGTATGATCGGGCTGTGCAACATCAGAATGTTCACTGTGCAGTTGTGTGTCTGGAGTGGGCGAAAGCGAAGAAAGTGGAGAATCTTTAGGTGAACACAGCTTGTTTCCTTTCCCGAAAAACGTAGACAGTAGCGTCTGCTTCCCGGAATACTCTTCCCATCGTCGTGCTGCGAGCTGAGGCAGGTCTTCTCGATTCCCACCCATTGGCAAGATGTCACGGAGGAATAATCGTTCGCCACCATCAGTTGTTATTTCATCGTGAAAATCAATATATATTGGACAGTGATCAGAACCTCTGAGCGATGGCTGAATGTCACCGTGCTTGATCCAGGGAAGCATACCGGGTGTGACGAGAATGTAGTCAACCCGGGTACCATAATTTGTCTCTCGAGCTGAAATTTTCATGTTCCAACCTAACATAAAGAGCACAGCATATGAACGATGGGAAGAGATGGACCAGACTTGCGTCTTACATGTGTACATTCCTTTTCTGCCAGACCAGAATGTCCGCACGGCATCAGTCATGCAACCAATGGGGCTCAACCATCCATGAAACCACGCACGAGCAGGATGGTCGTAGAATGTCGCAGTGTTACTAGCAAGATGACCGTCGCAGTGGTCCAATGGCGTTGCACAGACATTGATGTCACCGACGACCACAACTTCCCGGCCTTCATTCATGAGCTTTCGGACTCGATCTTGCAACATAATATGGAAATTTATTTTGAAAGGAAGACGAGCATCGGAAGTTTCGTTTGGACAGTAGACGTTGATCAATACGAATAGGCCAAAGTCTACGATCAGGGCACGGCCTTCCGCTTCCAAGGCAGCGAAATCACTTGGGGTTGATCCATGCTCGTCCGGCATTAGTTCGATCTCATGTGCGCAGGGATATGAACGAGATATCCGATCATCCGACGTCAGAGGTGGCTTAGGCTGCAAGATGCCGGAGAGACCCTCCTCTGCCCGGAGTGGAGTGACAGTGCGGGAGTCAGCGTAAACTGCGACACCACTATATCCTCCTTTATTCTGTGGGAAGGAGAAGAAAGCTTCAAAATTGTCTGGTAAAGCAACACAGCGTGGCAGGTTGGAACGCGAGGTTTTCATTTCTTAGATAGATAAGGTTTGGGCATTTGACAGGGGAAGGTGAAATGAATGAACGACTCGCACCTTGAAAGCAGATTATATCTGCCTTGAGATGCTCCAGAATTCCTTGGAATGAAGTGAAGGTATTCCATCTATGGTTTTTAGGCTCTTCAAGTAACCAAGTGGAAATCATGGATAACTCACGGGTGATATTGAGGAAGAGTCCTGACACCATTCTGTCGTGCAAAGCAGAATGTCAGAGTGCATTATTTTGTGAAAGAATACAGGTCATTTCTTACAATGTTCCATGAAAGGATTCGCATAGTTCATGAGTGCGTTAAGACTACGGACGAGCTCGACTGGATCTAAGTACTATACTGAGTGAGCCTGACGGAAGTCAGTTACAACATGTGTTCAGTGGAGACTGAAAGAACTTCCTTTTTCGGCACAACGGACCGGTCAACAAGTCACAATCAAGACGACTGTGACACTGCGATGCAGCGGGCTCCTGCCACAGATTTTATTAAAGATGATACCGGCGGCTGCACTAGATCTCTTACTTTTCCACTGAATCATTGACAATCGGTTCAAATGGTTTAGGGATATCTTTCACCAAGTCATGGAAACCTTTTGATACCTCACTCCGTAGCACCCTGAGAAGCCTGAGATTATGACATCCTTTTACGGAGTTCTTCGTGCAGGAGACGGAGCTGTACTGGAAGCTACGATAAGGACTGTCCTGTACGTGGTCATTTACTTCTGACTGAGCATTGACCATTGCGTCTTTAACAGCCACCTGCAGGTTACCCACTTCAGTTCACCCCAAATGTGTTAATCTATTTAACAAAAGTTTCACCTCCGCGGCCACAGGCTTGTGCTAGTCGTCTATCTATGGTCATCCTTTGATAATTCACTTACTTGCAAACACGCTGCTTCCGCACGTTTGATCATCAATACCCGATCACACCGTTTTACGTCTACAAGTTGGCATTGAAACCCGTCCATATCGTCTCCCTAATTTTTTTGACCCATTAATGCTTATGTATTTTGAGAATGATTCACCGTAAACTCACTTATTATCTTCCTATCAGCTTTGGCAGCACTCTACTAGAGATTAGCGCAGCTCCACGTCAGGGTCACCGTTGCTTCGTATTCCTCCTCGAGGCCATCACGCTGAGTTCAGTGAGTCTAGCGATAACATGCCGTCATCTTAAATAATTCCTCACTAAGACGTCCAGCGCATGAATTTCGCATTTCGCCTTCAAATCACGACTTCTACGTGCGGTGCTCGCCTGGGCCGTTCTGCCGTTTTGGAGTGTATTTCAGAACCTTACTTTAGTTCCTCATCCCACATCAAGACCAGGATCCGATCCTTGCACGTATAACACCCAGGGACGATCGCTGCAGCAGACACAGTAGTGTTTTCTCACTATGTTTCGTGGTACGTCCTCCAGTAGAGCAGTTTTGATCATTCTCACTTATATTCAAGGCACTGGAGCAGCGCATGCTGCTCGTTCTTTCCATGACGCGACCTCAAGCATTCCAAGCCCCTACGCTCGAAATGAAGCATTTACGGACCCTAAACGGAAACAGACCATCATTAGTCTTTTGGATGTCCTGGGCGAGCTCAGCAATGAGGCGTCTTCAGACAACGGTCAGTCGTTTCTCCACTGGCCATCATATACTGCTAATTGTATATTTCTAGATGCCAACCTTCCTTCCAATTTTGAAGATGACCGAGACGTTCGTGAGTGGTCATCAGTACATCACTCAATCGTTGCTTTAGTGGTTTTTCAGCCACTGTGGACGAAAAACTACAAGTTGCAGGATCAGAATTGTTTAACAAATTCGAGAGGTAAGACCCACGTTGTTTCGTCTCCTTGCAACCGACCAGTTTGTACAGGCGAATCGATAATCTTGACAAGAGGTGTGAACGGGTGCAGCCCTGATGCTTAAAACGCTCATCTCCCATGTAGCTCCGCAACTTCGCTAACGCTGCCCGCCAACTTGGTAGTTCTGTTGGAATATTGTCATCCGCTTTTCGACTACGGGAACGCCTCACAAAATTGCTGTTTCTGTTTCGCGAGAACGCAGCTACGTGTTCCCTCGGAAAATTTTGCGTCAACCTCGAGAAACATTAGTGAACCCTAACTTGATGGACCGACGACGCACATGGAGAGGTCAACAACCTCCGCTCAGGCCCATTCATGATGATGGTCTTGATCCCGAAAGTTTCCCCGGTCAATTCGCTAGTTTCGCAGAAGATGTCGTAACGTTCCTGAACTGCCTGAACGAGTTTCCGGAGTTTACAGACGAGGCAGTCAATACGTCAATGCGTGCTTTCGAAGTCGATCTCAAGGTGAACTCTTTGGTTGGCTAGTGTCGTGTTTTCCGTTAAATCATATTTTTCTAGTATTGGGCATCGTGTCTTCAGGAGTACAAAGGTAGCGTGTCTACATGGGCTTGCATTGCACGATCTTCTCAACTAGTTTTAGGTCAATTTCGGTACCCAGCAGTGCAGCGCTATATCCACGATTTGACGTCAGAAATTGGGGAGCACATTGATAACATCACGGTCAATCTGTCGATGTTTATCGAAATCGGTATACATCCAATCTATCCTTAGTACTTTCAAACTCACGTTCTCTTCCAGGCGTGCCGACGATTAGGTTCGCCCAGCAGCATGCGGCAGCAAACCTGCTAAACTTATCGACAGTCGCGACGTTTTTCTCAGCTGTGACGGCAACGACCTTACAATTTTCATACCAATTGACAGATGGAGTGCTGGAGAAGTCTGTTAATGCGTTCTGGTTCTCCTCGTTGGTTTTCAGTATAGCAGCCGCAGTGAACAGTCTCCTTGGTCTTACCTGGAAGCAAGCCATGTAGTGGGTCTATCATTCGTCCTGCCCGTACTCATGTCAAATGACAGTCATACAGTCGCTCTCCGGGACATAGGGTACCTTGGTGGGTATTGATATGGATTAAGCGATCGCCTTTAGTCTTTCTCGTCATGTCTGTGGCATGCTTTTCCGCGGGCTTGATGCTTTTCACATACGCTACAAACCAGGTATGGGGTCTTATTCAACTGATCAACGCATGTCTAAGACGTAATGATTTTGATCAGGGATTTGTCACGTCCACGATCACCACTGTCTTTACAGTAAGTCTATTGATGGACCTGCGGTTCTGAATTGCGTCCTTACTCGAGTTCCCAGGCCGTCACTTCCTTCGGCCTGGCTGCCGTCTCCGCTTGGTTCGCCTCAGAACGCTGGATATTCGTTCAGCACCGCGGTCATGTGTGGCTGGAGGATGTAATAAATGAGGCAACTCACCGCATGCTCCTCCTATCTGCTGTTGTGGAATTGCGGAAGATCATCCACTTTTGCAATCAACGCATCTTGGCGACCCGCGGCCTGATAAGACGAGTGTCTTTCAAGAAGGTAACCGGCGCGATTACCCGGTTCAGACATAAGCACCATACTCTTCCCACCACGCAGGAGGGCCCGCAGATGCTTGAACTTCCTCACCGCCAGGAGCCAGCTTTATCCGTGTGCTCGGAATATACCGAGCGCCACAATTCTTTGGATGTGCCTGCGAGTGAGGAGAGCGAGGCTTCCCGTCGATCCATTGCCCGTCAGCGCTTCAAGGGAGCCGTTCGTTCTGTCATCATGATGCAGCAAGCGCAAGCGGGGCAGACCCCGCTGTATCTACGGCCCTTCATGCCGCCACGGACCCCCTCTTTTGACAGGACCTCCGCTTCAGGAATGTCTCCCACCCGATTCTCGTCCATCGGTTTGAACACCATTCGAGGACAGAGAGTTTCTACATTGATCCCAAAGCTGAAAACCCTGGAACCCTTACAGGACCTCTCCATACATACCGCCCTTGTTCGGCATCTACAGTTCTCCCCGAACGGAAAATATCTCGCTACGTCAAGGTGTGTTATGATTTCTTTGTAGCTTCTCGGGCTAATATGCTGCGTCAAGTTGGGATCGGTCTTCCATCATTTTTCGTGTCGGGGTAAATAATGTCGGAGTAAGCACATGAGGTGTCGCGCTTTCACGAACGTTGCTTACACTAATCTTGCCTAGGAATCTTTTTCAACTCAGGCTGTTCTGGTACACGTGCGTGGCTTTATCGGCCAAGTTGCATGGTATGTAATGCAGCGAGTGTTTCACCATCTAAATGCTCAAATGTGATTGGACAGGTCTGCGACCGGTACCATTCTCTTGACGAGATTAACTCGCGGAATCAAGGTCTGGACGGAGGATGGACTCTGTAAGAGAACAATCGACCGACCGCACTCTGTGTCATCTATAACATGGCTGCCTAACAGCGAGAGTAATTAGTTTTATTGTCCTGTCTGATTGTACGTTGCTGATACTTTACGACAGCGCAATTTTTCTCTGTCGAAGGTAGCGATGTTTTCAAACTGGTTAGCGCAACTGTCCTCATTTATATATACACTGATAAATCGTGAACTCTATCTTCAGGACACCCAAGGAAAGGTGATTAAATCACTCGGTGTCAGCAGAATTCCAACTGAACATATTTTAAGGTTCTTGATTCGTATCACTTTGGTCGCATCCAGTTGCACAATGTGGTCGTGACTCCAGATGGCCAGCGGTTACTGGGTGTGGGTCCACTCCTTGCGGCACCTAATGGTTTGCATCCAAGTCGCACCACCAGGGTCGAAAAACGCATAATAGGTGGGCGTTGTGCATGTTCATAGAGGCCATCTGGTTGACTTTGTATAACATAGTTTTCAACATGGAGACTAAAACGTTCGAGAGGTAAGTTGCCTTCTTCATCATTTCGAATTTTTTTACTGATGATGTCAAAAGCCAGACACCCGTCGTGAACGACGTGCGTGACATAACGATTTCCAAAAGGGGTGGAAATGTGTTGATTTCTTTTGAGCGCAAGGTACTGAGAGCTATGATAATATCTTTACATCCTCTGATCACCCACATCGTATCCGCAGACACCTCCGCAGTTGTGGAAAATGGAGCTAGTACGGGATACTAGAGGTCGCGAACAATTTTCATATGCACAAGTCGCTAGGCTGCTTCTCCGCCATACGTATCTGCCCAAAGCTCAGGTGGATATCGCAGGCTCCAGCTACTTTGGGGGAAAGGAAGACCAGTTAGTGCTATGCGCAGGGAAAGGTACGTTTCTCCTAACCTGCTAACTTCATCTAAAAACTATACTTATGA